>NC_043708.1:126722620-126745671 GCF_006229205.1 Suricata suricatta
TTTTTACTTTGCTTTTCTGTTTTGAGTGTCATTGCAACTACTGTATTGTAAATGATGGAAAATAATTGCATATGTTAAAAAAATATGAAACTTTATAAAGTAAAAAAAAATAAATAAAATTTTTAAATTAAAAAAAAGAAATGAACTTTGCTATCTGGGAGCATATAATAGAAAGATAGAAAATTATTACATGATTAATTAACCAACTAATGTATAAATTGCAGCTGTTATAATTTTTTTTGAGAGAGAGAGAGCATGAACGGGGTAGGGCAGAGAGAGAGACACACAGAATGAAGCAGGCTCCAGCTGTCAGCGCAGAGCCTGATGTGGAGCTTGAACTCAGGGATGGTGAGATCATGACCTAAGCTGAAGTCAGATGCTTAGCTGACTGAGCCACCCAGGTTTCCTGAATTGCAAATGTGATAAATGCTACAAAAACAGAAGTTGCTCTGAGCCTCTTAGGGGGCAAAATGCATTTATCTATTGCTTCAGTACCTGTAAGTAGTTTGGCATGTAGTATGTGCTCACTAAACCTTTGGAGACAGATTGACTATGTGATCCAAGAACCGTCATGCTAAAATCAAGCACTTACGTCAATGGTCTCTATATGAATTTCTAAAATCAGAATAATAGCATAGCTATACAAGGCAGTGTCATCAACTTCCATTCTGTTTTAGTTTCATACACTGTTACTCTACACCCAAGTTGCAAAATATATTATCTCAAGTAAAGTCCTGCAGAAATTCTATCTGCACATTAAGGAAATTTACCTCTGGTGATATTTGCAACAGAAAGGTCAACGGCTCAAACATTTCATTTATTATGTCTGCAGAAAATTAATAGGAATTTTGCTGACCAACTTTGCAACTTGGGTGGTTCCAAACACAAAACTGAACTCAATTTTTCCTCCAGAATCCTATTTTTATAATTCTGTTTTGCATTTATATCCTGCTTCCTATATAAATAGCTCTCTGTGGTGGCTGAACAATTTAATGTCATTTTATCGGAGTCTAGAAATCAACGCATTTGGGGAGTAAATAAATGCATTTCGGCCATATTAACTGTACACATTACTCTGATTTGTGTGACACTGAAACTTACCCACACTCAGACGCAAACTCATCTGGAGACACATAAATAAAAGACTGTCAAAAATATCCCCATTACTATCCAGTATCATCCAGTCAGTTCAGAAAACAATAACAATTGAAATATGTCTGTACTAGAAGACACCTTCCTTTTATTGCCCTAAAAGATATTTCTCTATGGCTTTATTTTGCTACAAGAGAGCAATGGGCAAACTCAGGGATGTTCTATTTCTTTTGCGAACCCAAGCTAATCAGCTCTCTTATAAGAAACGTCTCAGTGCATTCCCACTCCAAGATTTTGTTTGTCTATTGCTACTGGAACATCATTAAAAGAAAAGTCTTAAAGACTGTAAGTTTCTTCACATCACAGTCATTATGTGGTTTAATCTCTAGATGTTAAATTGGTAACAAAGCTCATCCCTCGCAAAAAAACAAAAACAGCCAAATGCATTTAACTCCAAAACACAATGTAAGTTAAAGAACTAATAAAGCTTCCTACTATTTAGAGTAGAAAAAAAAATTGTCTTATGGACATTAAAATTTATTCCCATTTTACCACTCTTGAGAATCAGTGATCTGAAGATTTTTGGAAAATTACATGTGCAGTTTGTCAAACTTTTTGTACTCAGGAATTAAGCATGTGTACCAATTGGAAGCCAAATTAATAATAAAATGAGAAATAATTGGTTGAAGTTTGGCATGAATGTTAGGAATATCCCTGAATGGATAAAGCATTGAAATAACAATTCACAACCACTGAACCTAATACGCTTCTACTCCTGTTACTTAGTTAATGGAGGAAAAATTGGGTGGGAATATTTTATTGTATGTTATATGTATGATTTGATTGGTGTCTTGGCATTATGTGATCTGTACTATTAGTGCCAAGCTGGAAAAGGGCAATCTGCCAGTATTTCACAGATTATGTTTGTATTTATGTTACCTCTTTCTGCATTCTCCAGGGTTGGCCTTTTAGAAGGAAGACCCGTGTTGATCAAATTTCAGGTCCAAATCCAGAGTGGAGGGGATGAGAGAGAGCCAATACATGGGTGCAGACTTCAAGTAGATCATAGCCACTAGAATGGTCATTTAAAAAAAATTAATGTTTTATTTATTTTTGAGACAGAGAGAGACAGAGCATGAGTGGGGTAGGGGTAGAGAGAGAAGGAGACACAGAATTGGAAGCAGGCTCCAGGCTCCGAGCTGTCAGCACAGAGCCCAACGTGGGGCTTGGACTCACAAATGTGAAATCATGACCTGAGCTGAAGTCGGAGGCTTAATCAACTGAGCCACTCAAGGGCCCCCAATGGTCATTTATAAAGAAACACATTATTTGAAGTTTAAGTGAGCTTGTCTTAGAAGATATTTAACAGTTTGAGTTGATTTTTTTTATATTAAAAAAAATTTTTTAATATTTTATTTATTTTTGATACAGAGAGAGACAGAGCATGAGAGGGGGAGGGGCAGAGAGAGAAGGAGACACAGAACCTAAAGCAGGCTTCAGGCTCTGAGCTAGCCATCAGCACAGAGCCCAACGCGGGGCTCGAACCCACAAACGTGAAATCTGACCTGAGCCGAAGCCTCCAGCTTAACCGACTGAGCCACCCAGGTGCCCCGAGTTGATTTTTTTTATAATCAGTTTGATTTTATTTTCTTAAATGTGTATTCAGTTATTTAGAGAGAGAGAACATGTGTTCACAGGAGGGGGAGGGACAGAGGAGAGGAAAAGAAAGAATCCCAAGCAGGCTCTCTGTCAGCCCGACACAGGGCTTGATCCCACGAACCTTGAGATCATGACCTGAGTCCAAGTCAAGAGTTGGATGCCTAACCACCAGAACCACTCAAGAGCCCTCTGAATTGATTTTTTAAAGCACTATCATATTTCCTTCTTTGATTTCTCAAGATCGTTCTTTAACACTTAATTTTTCTTTTAAGAACCCTACTAATCAGTTCCCTTCCAATGCAATTTGAAGATTTAAGTATTTTGCAAATACTAAAAAATATAGACATTTGAGAGGATTTCAGTTTATTTGTAAAGATTAAATTTTAAGACTCTTTTTATTTTAGCATTGTTTTAGATTTTCAGGATGGTTCTGAAGGTAGTACAGATTATCCCACACCCAGTTTCCTATTACTAACTTCTTACATTAATATGGTATATTTGTCACAATTAATAAGCTGATATTGATACATTTAAAAAATTTTGTAGTGTTTAGTTAATGTTTTGTTTTGTTTTGTTTTGTTTTGTTTTTTTGACACAGAGAGAGACAGAGCATGAGCAGGGAGGGGCAGAGAGAGAGGGAGACACAGAATCAGAAGCAGGCTCCAGGCCCTGAGCTGTCAGCACAAAGCCCAACACGGGGCTCGAACCCACCAGCCTTGAGGTCGTGACCTGAGCTGAAGTTGGAGGCTTAACTGACTGAGCCAGCTAGGCCCACCTATTTAATTATTTTGAGAGGGAGCGTGTGCACAATAGTGAGCAGCGGGGGAGCAGAGAGAGAGGGAGAGAGAGAATGCAAGCAGACTCTGTATTGTCAGCGCAGAGACCAATGTGAGGCTCGAACTTCTAAACCGTGAGATCCTGCCCTGAGCTGAAACCAAGAGTGGGATGCTTAACTGACTGAGTCACCCAGGTGCCCCTTAGTATTATTAACCAAATATAATCCACAATTCAGATTTCCTCAATTTTTTCCTGTAATGTTTTGTTCTGTTTGAGAAACCCATTCAGGATGCTCTGTGGCATTTAGCTGTCCTTATCTCCATAAGCTCCTTTTGGTTGAGACAGCTGTTCAGACTTTCTTTGCTTTTGATGACCTTGGAAGTGTGGAGGCGCACGGGCCAGGTATTCTGTGGAATTTTATGTAATTGAGATTTGTGTGATGTTTGTTATTGTTGTTCTCATTATTCGACTGAGGTGATATGATTTTGGCAGGAGGGACACAGAGCTAAAGTGCCATTCTCACCAGATTGTAGCGATATGCCTTTTTTCTGTTATTGACTTTGGTCACCAGGCCTAGGTAGTGTTTGTTAGGACCCTCCACTACCTTTTCCCTCATTTTCCACCTTTCCTTACTGGGATGATGGAAGGAAGTTTTTATGCACAGCCCCCACTGAAGGACAAAGGGTTAAGTTCTGCATCCTGATGATAAAGTATTTACATACATTATTTGGAATGCTTCTTCATAAGAGGAGTGTCTTTTGTCCCCCATTTCTTTATTTACTTATTCAATAATTAACTTATATTAACATGAGTGCATGGATATTCATTTTATACCTGAGTTACACTCCAGTAGTACTTTCATTGTTGGTCAAATGATTCCAGTTTTGACCACTGGGCACTCTTTCTGACTCTTGTGTTCTTTTGACATAGTCCTATTAATGCGGGACTGTTTTTTGAGTTCTTCTTCTTTAAAAAAAAATATTTATTTGTTTTGAGAGAGAGAGAATGAGCACCAGCAGGGGAGGGTCAAAGAGAGAGAAGAAGAGAGAGAGAACCTCAAGCAGGCTCTGCACTGTCAACACAGAACCCGATGCGGGTCTCAAGCCCACAAACAGTGAGATCATGACCTGAGCCGAAGTCAAGAGTTGGGCATGGAACCAACTGAGCCACCAGGTGCCCCGAGTTCTTGTCTTCTAACACTACAGGTTCACCTTGTATATTTCCTTCGTCCTCAAATCAGGCATTTCTCCAAGGAACGCTGGCCCCCTGGCTCCTTTCATTGTAGAATTATTTTGTTTTGTTGTGCCTTGCTTTGCTTTGTTTCATTCTGTGTTTGAGAATGGTACTAAAAACCAAAACCTGGTGTTCTAGGTCCTAGGGTGTTTAAGTATTGCCTCATGTATTACTGTAAAATACGAACTTGCTGCAGTGTGACCGTAGCAGATACCTTATTATTAATGATTGCCTTGTGCTTCTTATCCTAATATTTGCCTAAAGCAACTGTATGATATAAAATGGTGGTAAATTTTCCCCATTAAAGACTTGGTTTTGCCTCTCTTTTTGTCTTATTGTTTAAAATATCCTCACTTTCATAAAACCAATGGGAGGAATTGGGACAGGGGTGAATTAGAGGAACAGAGTAGAAACACGTTCACAGTCACCACAAGGCAAAGGTTTCCTCCCAATGTCCTCATTCAGCTTTGATAACAAATTCCTCAGAAGATGAGTGTTCTAGTGCCTCACACTGATTGCCTTCTAAAAGGGAAAAATAACTACATTTTAAGAGGCGTACGGAAATGCTACCCGTATGTCTCCTAAGAATACACACATACTCTCTTGTGAATACATTAAGTAATACATTCAGCAAATATGGATGTGCCCCCTATGGATAATTTACAGAAAGTTGTGTGTGTGTGTGTGTGTGTGTGTGTGTGTGTGTGTTGTGCACATACACGTACAGTTTGAGGAATCACAAATCCGTGATCTTTGTTTTTCTTACTGTTCATTTTGTCACTGGTTTTTATGCATGTGCTCATTTACGTTGCTTAGGGGGAGAGAAGGCTGTACATAAAAACAGATTATCTTTTAGAGCACTCCAGGGTTAGTTTCATTTTCCCCTCTTCTTTTTATGAAGAAAATGATAGGAGACATAAACCGGGGCCCTTAAAGAAGAAAATGCATGAAATGAAACAAGTAAGCTTTCAAAAATACGCAAAACACGACAGGCAGACCTCCAGCTTAGCAGGAGGGCTGGGGTCAAAATATGCACTGTGTATACGCCGCCCGGTATATCTTGGGCACTTAAAAAAGAGATAAAAGTGGTCTTGAAAGTGAATGAAGTTGACTCTCAAAAAAGTGGGTTTTAGATGTTGAATATTTAATTCTCTGATAAAAGGGACCTGATTTCCTGCACACGGCTGCCATAAATAAAAAAAAGCACATCTTAAAAGGGAAGCAATGAGCAGAAACTGACCTTTCTGTGAGCAAAGCAGATGAGAGAAGGTATTTGGCTAATCCCAGCTGTCTCTGATTGGCCAGACAGCACCGTGTTGAAAATGTCTCCATCTGGGCTAATCTGTTCTCAGTTGGATGAGCGGAGGCCTTCAGAGTTAACCTGACATTTAACAATAATTACCCTTTCGAATGACCCCGGCCCAATCGCCTCCTCTCTTAGAAATCTCTTTTTTTGTGTGTGTTCCTAAACCTCTTGACTTTTGTGTTAGAGATAGGGAAGAAAAAAAAAAAGATGAGATGATATTGCTTGTGTGTGTAAACACGCAGAAGTGGGGGTACGTGTGTATTTAGAGATCTATACATTATATACAAGTGCTTCTCTAATGCCATGCATGATAACTAGGGACCTCTGATTAGTAGTGGGGCCTGATTTAATGACTCCATTTTACTGTCCTGCATTGCGCCTTTTATCAATTCTGCCCAGTTATCAATGCCTTGTGGTATTAAAGAAAAAGGCATGGAGGGGAGGGGGGTGCGCGCAGGGGTGGGGACATAATATCACCAATTAAAGTGGGACAGAATTTGTTTACTGGCTACTTTATAAAAGTCAAAGTTCCAATCTGGCCTTGCTCCAGCGCTTGAATGTCCCTTATCAGACACCAGGAGAAATGGTGCATGAAAAGAGGTGCAGATAGAAAAACCAAGTTCAAGGGTCATGGAGGCTAACTGTAGATGAAATGTGGCCATTTCTTTTTCCCTGAGGCTGGCTTCATCTTTTCTTAGAAAGGTCATTGTGATAAAAACAAAAACACATCTTGGAAAGAAAATCCATTCTGGGATTTTCTTTGCTTAAAAAATATAATATGAAAGCCTTTCCCAGTTTAGACCCGCATTTTTCCAGAGCATCCCTATCCATGGGCCATCAGGAGAAAAGGCAATTTCTAACCCTCATATTTAGGAAGGAGCTTCCATGAGGCTGAAGGTTGGAATTGGATAGCCACCCAGAAGTTCAAGTATTTGCCGTCACCCTATGCAAAACAACGGGGTTGGTTAGTTCGGTAAAAGTGATGTGGAAATTCCACAAGCAAAATTTCCCTTAAGCTTTGTGTTATTGTATTTGTTAGGTCCCTCTCAATACCAAGAGAATACTTTCTTTTCAAATATTGCTCCCTGCTTCCTCGGTAACTAAGACAGAGAAAGCTAATACAAAAATGCCTAATATTATAGGCATAATATCCCTATGGAAGAAACTGCATCCTGTGGTCTTGCTCCTTCGGCAGAGTTTCTCTTGACTCTTGAGGCCCATGGAAGGAGGTTGGGGAGAGCGGGCACAGCTTCACGCTGGCCAGTTCCCTACGGCCTCCCTCCCAGGGCCTCAGGCCCACGTGTTTATAATCTGGGAAATTCTTTCTGTGAGAGAATCTCAAGACCCTTCCTACTTGGGAATGAATCATTCCACTTACCTACTTTCTAGGGTTTGGATTGACTTGACAGGTTGTTTTCTCTCATAGCCCAAATCCTAACAATGGTCATCACCAGCCTCCAACCTCACAGGGCTCTTACCATGGCCTGACTTTCATTAGCTACATCCCAAACTAGAAAAACAGAGGATTATGTCAAGATCCTGAAGGGGAGAAGAATATGTTGCCCCAAAACGTGCTGCTCTGGTATATTGACTATTTTAAGCTGTAGGTGCTTGAAAACTAGCAATTGTAAGGTGAGGCTTTCTCCGAACTCCCCTTAGGTGCCTAATGATAAATCCTCCAAAAGAACCTCAAAATTGTCATAAGTCTTCTTCCTGGGAGTTTCAGCAAGCAGGGAAGATTGATTCTTAACACAGGAGACGGGACCAGAAGTCAATAAATACCACACCCCGATCAACTTTGTCACAAACTATCACACCTCGCATCTATTCTTTTAAGGCCCCTTCATCTTTCTGAAAAATCACATTTCCCCCAAATCCTTCCTCTCCCCTAAGAGGCCATCCTCTCCTTTCCCCTCTCCCTACAAAATGACTTTTAATCCCAAATTCTTAAGTCACTTTATTGAGTTACTCATTTTTCCTGGTTATCTCCTTTCTATAAATGAGATACATCCTACTAAACTTTTGCTCATTTTTATTTTGTTACTTTGTTTCTTTATTATAGGGGTGTCAGCTATGAACTCAGAAGGGTAGAGGAAAAATTGTCTTTTCTTCTCCACCATTCCATTCTTCATAATGGAATTCATAATCATAGAATCATTAGATTCTATCTAATATCGAGAGATTTTTTTCCTCCATGTGTAGTCACTTCAAAAATAAGAAGTATTACTTCACCTTTCTTCTAGGGTCAGCCCCCAAGAACATCGAAAACCCTCAATAAAGTGGCATTGTTATTATTAGCATTATTTGAATCATTAAACAATTGCTATACTTATAACGGGAATTTGTTGGCGTAAGTGGTACCCAAAAGTATCTCTTTGGCACGCTCAGAATCTTCATTATCTCAGAGTTTAAGTTGAAAGTAAATCATTTTAGTTGGGTAGGCAATGCTGGCAAACTCCACTGGCTATACTGCAACAACCGGATGATTGTCAAATTGCAAAAATTATTTGCTAAATTGGCCTTACCATATGACTCCTCAAATTCTCCGCTTTCTGATTAATAAGAGAAAAAAATGTACTTATCGTTATTAACTACATAACAAAGACTTTCTTCATTCAAAAACAGTATCTTAAGTATCTGGGCATTTTGATATAATAAATTATGCTTATTGGAGAAAGTTTGGAAATAATCGAATAGTTGAAGGAAGGATGAAAGGCCTTTAGCTGGTACCATTCCTTCCTGTCTCTAAAAAAATGGTAGAATAGTGATAGATAAATCATATTAAATTTCACTGGGAATTAACTAAAAGCCAGAGCAAATTTTCTTCAGAGACGATTTCGTTTAATTCCCCCAAACAATTCAATTCAGGAAGTATTATTGCTTTTGATTTTTAGATTTTAACAAACACATTCAAAGAAGTCATGGGATTTGTCTGAAGCAGTTTCCCAACCTCAGCCATATGGACCTTTTGAGCTAACAAATCCTTGGTTGTGGGGACTGTCCTGTGCATTATAGGATGCTAAGCGGCATCTCTAGCCCACTAGATGCCACTGTCATTCTCTCCCCAGCTGTGACAATAAAAACGTCCCTATGTATTGCCAAATGCCCCCTGCACAGCAAAATCATCCCTGGTTGAGAAACACTGATTCAAGGTCAACCCTATGGAGATGGGCAGGAATAAAAACCAATTATACCCATCTTTGCAGCTGTGATCCTATTTCAAATATATTTCACATTTTTTTCCTATCTTGACAGGGCTGTATCATTTCCCTTTTATTCCACTTTCCTTTTTTTTTTTTTTTTTTGGATAATACAAATAGGGCTTTAATGATCCTCTTTACACATAATCTTGTTTTCTTCTATCTTTATGATTTTCCTTATGGTATGTTTCCCAAGCTGAAATTTCTGAGTCATAATGTGTGAAATTTGTAAGATTTTTTATATACATGCTCATGGTAGTTGAATCAACTTTTATTCCAACCAATCTTGTATGTGAGCGTCCTCTCTCCTCCCCTGCCCCACCATGTTTATTTGAAGTAAACTGTTGGCCTTAAAATTGTGTGGCCCTCAAACATCCAAGGTGGGTTATAATGTCCCTTGAGAAATAAAAGTACGTGTGTCACCATTAATGTCGTTAGTGCAATAACTTTTACATAAAATACAGCAGTTAGTCCCAACTAGAGCTAGCCTACTAATATTGAATGTCCTTGCCCTTCTGAATCCCACTAGCCATCCACAATACGCTAGGGAAGCTCTATCCCATGAAACAATTTATTATTAACACTTCTGAGATGAGCCATTATCTTCTGTATTGTGGTGAAATCCACTAGTCTCTACTGTCTCCATGGGATCCCAAGAGCTAACATCTGTACCATATCTTATATATTTGCTTGACTCAGAGTTACGCTGTTTTATATATACCTCATTTAATCTCATGGAAAATGTCATTATTTTGCATTTTGAGATTTAGCATTAGTTATTTATCCACATTCACAGAAAGCTGTCACACAATATTTTAAACGAAATCTTGGCTGTTTGGATTTCTACCGAAGTAGTAGATATCTCCTCTGACAAAAGCCTTAAAGTTTCCAGATACCCTGAAGATATTTCTATAACCAGCAGCACAAGTCACACGTGAGAACTTGCTAGAATTGCAAATCTAATTCTCTGGGAGTGGGATACAGCATCCCTGTGACAAGCCCTCCAAGTGATTCTGAAGCATGTTCAAGTTCGCTGCCACTGCTCTCCCAAATGACTTCCCCCTCTACCCCCTGCCCCACCGTGGCCAGTAATATCTGTACCTGAATATAATTTGTGGGAGGACAAGGGGTCAAACAAAAAATACCAAATGTAAGAAGGGTTTTCTGCTTTTACCCTGACTTCACAAAAAAAAGTCTGTTTCCACATTTCTCCAGTTTTCCTCTTTGCTTCCTCTCCACCCAATTTGGAGCTTACCTTCTGTCTTTTTACACCTCTTTCTGCATTCCTCCCTATTATCAAGATTGATTTACACAAGACTTTTGCCTGGCCTGAGGCCGAAGAGAAGGATGCCTTAGGGCCAACAATTCTAATTCCGCTTTTTTCACTGACCACCATTGCGTTGAAATGACAGTAGTCAATTGTGGTGACCTGTTGTTTCCCGGACAAGTTTCCCTGTATTGTTGAGCCACCATATGGCCTGACTGTACTTATCGAGCTTTTTTTGTTTCAGTTGACTACCTTTCCCAAGTAGGGAAACTGAAGTTTCCAAAAAGAGATCTCTTCAGACCACTGCATTTTCCACTTTCACAGTCAATTAGTAATGGCTGCCAGAGTTGGTCAGGGCAGAAGAATTGGAGCACTGCCCTTGAGAAAATGCCACGATGAGATATTGCTGGAGAAGCACACGTCGTCAAAGGTAATAAGATAACGGAGGCCTTCTTACTTAGGCAAAAGCATGGGATGACAGGTATGAAACCTCTTAGACATGCATAGCTTTACCATGGACTTCAGCAACTAGGCTAATGAAAATGAAATAAACAGCACAACCTGGAAATATTTGAGACTGGGAAATGAATTCAGCGTAGGTCATGAAGTCCGCACTCATACACGAATTCTACCCCGGGGCCACGCATGTCAAACAAGGTGTCTTAATCACTCATCACAAACCATCTATGAGGTTCACTGACAGGTCATAAGAGTGGCCTTTCACTCAGAGTATTTTAGGGTCTTATTTCACTCTTGGGGGCTACTTGGAGAACCCCAAAAGGGCAATGCACTATTCCTTCTTCACAATACGCAAATCTGTATAGCAAAAACATATGCATTAGTGACTCATCTCTACCGTGCTATTTTCTCTGTGGCATAATAAAAGTAGTTAATTAGATCACACTAGAACGCCTATCAGGAAACTGCAGAAGTAGAAATGGCCCCTTTTAAAGCTATGGAGCAGAGACAAAGCTCCTTGGGAAATTCGTCTGAAATGAACTCGTCTAAGAAGACATTTACCTGCATCATTCCTTTCATCTACACCCCTCTCCGCGGGCTTTATTTTTTAAGTCACCCAGACCTTGTCTCCTCGTAATGTCATAATCAGCAGGCTGAAAGCAAGGTTGCTGATAATTGTTCTTTATGTTGCTCTTTGTTTAGTATCTGATTCAATACATCTGTGTGGACACCATTCCATCACCTTCTTAGTAACAGAGGTGAAAAAAATCAATGGCAATCAGATTACCTTGTTAACAGAAAGGCTAAAGGGCCAGTGTGTTAAGTTCACAGTGCATCACCTTTCATTTAAAACATTTCACTTTTTTTTATTATTTATCTTTATTATTATTTATAGCACCCAGCCTGGAGCGTTTCCTAACACCGAGTACAGCTCTGCATTTGTCTTCTGCAGAACCAAGCATTTCTGCCGCATCACAGACTAGGTCGGGGACCCCTCCTGCGGATCCGATGAAAAGCTCGCAGCGAGCCTACTGGGGCCATTTCTCACAAAGTGCTTTGGACCCTTCCCGAAGGACTCTACTTGCGAGGCTGATTTTGCGTTCTGAGTTGTCATAGGACATCGTATCTACTGTCGTGTTTGTTATTTACTGTTGGTCCTTATTAAGATCACCGCTTGTACCCACAGCAGCAGTGTGCCCTGAACTGGATAAGGAGCATTATCATGTGCCCCAGGAACAAGAGCTCTCAACAGAGAGCTTCCAGATGAAAGACCAGAGATGGGACTGCAGAGGCCAAAACAATAGGAACGGATGCAGGGTAGTCATGCGCAGAGGCTCAGATGAGCCCCACAAGCGGAAGTGCTTTGAAGAAGGGTGAGCTTGGGGAAGGTTTTGGCAAGCCCAGAAGGATGTCGTGTTATTACAAATACATTATGGTTTGAGCTTAATGGATAATTCAACATTTATAAAACAAACAAACAAACAAACAAACAAAACCAAAGTCAGCATCAAACTCAAAACTCTAAAATAAACTGAAAGACCTAAAAGGCATGTAACAGGAGGATGGGTCCATTCTTATTGGTTAAAGATTGAATATTCTTGACCCTTCATTACAATAAAATGGGTCAAATGTCTGCTGCCTGTGCCCAATTCGGAGACCTGCAAGTGTCCACGTGGGTTCCATGAGCTTGAGCTTGTGCCTCAGCATCCTTGGGGTGTCACAGGCTCTCAGGAACCTCTGGGGCCTGAACTTGGCCTGAGCGTCAGGAGGCAAGGCCCTCAAGCAAGCTGAAGGTGAGATGGTTCTGGAGGTGGGTCTGAGTAGGGAACTGATTCCGCTGTGGACTTTGTTTTGTTTTGTGTTGTATTGTGTTGAGGGAACCCAAAGCAAACTCAGATTGTAGGTGGCAGTCATGCTAAATATTCAGATTTTGGACCAAATTCAGCCGGTCATGCCCGCTGGAGCCTCGGGTTGGCCGCGAGGTCAACAGGCGGTCAGAAGTTCGGTAGCACTTAATAACTGGTAATACTTGGTAATAACTGTTAGCCCTTGCTTTCTGAGATCCACAAAATGTAGAAACTTCATTCCTCTGACTTCATAATGTGCTCAATGACATTTCTACCAGAATTCCCTTTTACTCAATGGACTTGGAAGATTGGAAGCTCATCTCCTGTTAACCTTGAGTGGTAGAGTCTGAGTTTGCACTCAGGTTTGTTTGACTTAGTGACTAATTTGTACCACCCCACTGTTGGTTCTCAGAGTGCGGTCCCTGGACTGATAGCATACCATCCACATCCCCTGGGAGCTTGTTAGAAAGCACATTTTCATATAAGAAAGTTTGTACAAGTAGGCACAAATGATTAGCCTCATTCTTTCAGAGAACTATGCTTTCCCCAGTGGACTTTTTAGGTTTCTGCAGACCTACTGAACCAGGATCTCTGGGCACGGAGTCCAACAGTCTGTGTTTTAATAAGACCTCCAGCTGGTTCTGATGAACACAGACATGTCTGAACCACACAATCCATCAGGAGTGATTCCCGATGAATGGAGTGTCTCCATCAGGGATGCTGCCCGTGTCTTCACTGTCATTAGAACTTCTTTGTTTTCTCTTCTTACTGTCAGTGTGTCATTGAATCTACAGGGTAAGTGGGGAGGTGCCATGTAATTCCCAAGGTCCCCCTTCCCACCCTTAGAAACTCTAAAAAAGGGGCAGCATTCTGAAATTAACAAAAGAAAAAAATGGAGAAAAGAGAAACAGTGAAACAAAACAAAATTCCACCTTCGTGAGTTTAACTAAAAACGTGGCTCCTTATATCCGTCTCCCACATGTTTTAGTTTTCTTTTTCTACTAGGATCTCAAAGGAGCACCACAAATGGTCAAGGCCTTATAACCCATTTTTTTCCCTGAAAAAATCGAGAAATTGGGACATGGCCACCTGACTTCACATATGAGTATCCAAACAAGC
This sequence comes from Suricata suricatta, assembly GCF_006229205.1. NCBI lineage: Eukaryota > Metazoa > Chordata > Mammalia > Carnivora > Herpestidae > Suricata > Suricata suricatta. The sequence goes on from NC_043708.1 coordinate 126,736,580, forward strand.
TTCACACTCCAATCTTCCTACAGGGAACCTAGTATTTTTCTGTCACATGGAATGATGGGAAAGACGTGACAGGAATGTGTGGACTACAGAGGTACAAGTTTCATGGTCATGTTTTCATTAGCAGTAAGTTCAACCCATATTTGAGATGCAAAATCAAAGGCACGTGGAACTTAGCATCAAAATGTATATAATACCTACATATAAATTTATATAGCATGATCTTGATTTGAGACATAGATTACAAGCTTACAAGCCATGACATCTCCTACATCCTCGAAGTGTCACGTCCACCTTCAGATCTGAGTCTTCGCCCATATTCATGTACTTGTTGTAACTGCTTTCACTGATCAAGGAAAATGATGAAATCTCATCAGGTTTTATTTGTGCTGTCAGCGCCCAAATCTTACTTATCTGTCCCTTTTTATTTTTTTCTTTTTGAAGTTTATTTGTTTATTTTGTGAGAGAGAGACAGAGGAGAGAAAGAGAACATGAGCGAAGGAAGAGCAGAGACAGAGGGAAAGAGAGAATCTGAAGCAGGTTCCATGCTGTTAGCACAGAGCCCAATGTGGGGCTCAATCCCATGAACTGTGAGATCACGACCTCAGCTGAAATCAAAGGTTGGAAGATTAATGTACTGAACCACCCAGGCAACCCTTATATATCTCTGTTCTCTAATAAATACATCAGGCTGCATATACCTCACCCATAGAACTTAATCATGCTATGCTGAAACAATCCACTGTTTTACTTCTCTATCTCTTTGCTTTTAGTTCCTTGAAAGCTGGGACTTTGTTTTGTTTTTTTGTTTTTCTTTTTTCACGTGTACCATCCCAGGACCCAGTAGGGATTCCAGCTGATCTCAAACACCTGAGAAATATTAGTGCAAAACCTTTTGAGGAGGTCGTGGACCACCTTGGCTGAAATCAAGAAGTATTGGGTATAAATTAAAGACTGGGGAGAGGACAGAAGGCCTTAAATAGATGGTTACATTCTTCAGGCTTTATCCCAAAGCAATAAATATTTATTGAGGGTGATATGTGGAGTGTTTGAGAAAGACTAATCAGGTGGAAAGCAGTATGAGTCACGGACAAGGAAAGAAGACAGAAGATATTGCACAAATTAATAGACCCCTCAACTGCAGTTGTAGAGGTCAGAGGAGGAGAAAGGAGACATTACCAAGGAAATGTCAAAATACCAGTGGGTCCGTCCTTCAATATCAATCGTTTGTTTGCAAGTGGTATTGTAAGATCTCAAAGGCTGACACTACTTTGTTATTTTTGGTGCACTAAACCTGGTCTACTTCTAGAGATCTTGATGAGCTACATGAATATGAGGCAAATAGGTTTATTAGTTAGTGGAAAAACTGCTCAAGCAAGGATTTATTAGTAATACAGTTGCCTTTATCAATAGCCATAGTGATCAGATACATTTGGTGTTGATCCCAAAGATAACATTTTGATGAAATGAGTTAGGTATATACTTTGGTATTTTTAACTAAAAAAAAAAAATTATATCAATCATCCCATCAACATCTGGTCCTTTCTCTGTTTACTAACCAAAAGTATTTTTAATGTTTATTTAGCAAGAAAATAAATTAAGCGTATTAAATCCCAAAGGAAAAACAAGATACAGGAGAGGAAGGAAAAAAAAAAGAGGCAAATGATTGATTAAATTTACCAGGGCCTTCATTTTTCATTCATTGATGTATGTTTAAGTATCCTTCAGTTTTAACTGGGTTTCAGGTTGAATCACATATAACTACTAGGAACCTCTTCACCACAGAATCCCATGGCTGGAGTCATTTCAATTAATTAAGTGTTACAGAGGTTAGTAACGATTTTAGGCTGCACAATGAAATTATTTCATGAAGTGGCAAGTTTCTCATGTGTTTTTCTCTTCCTTCCTCTGGATTATGGCAGGCAGAAATTGAATTTTGTCAATAGATTAGAAAGAGCCTTATCCAGGGAATGACTTCAAAGACAAATCCAATGCCTTGTGTAAGAAAGGAAGAAAAATAAATAATCACATATAATCCAAAGTACTTCACTGCCAGATGAGAGGTTCTTACAACTTCCTGAAGGTATGTTAAAGAAGTGATAGCATTATAAAGTTTCCCATCATTCTAAAGTTTATGAAAAGTTGAAGAAAATCAGCTTTTTGTTCAATTCTTAATACCTCACATAAAAAAATAATGCAATGCAGACAAAGAAAAACATACCTCAAGTAATCAATAAATATAATTGAAATCATTGTGAATCCCAGCAACTATGGCACTATATTAATTGAAATTAAGAACAGTTGAGGGGCGTCTGGTTGGCTCAGTTGGTTGAGCGTCAGACTTCAGCTCAGGTCATGATCTCACGGCTCATGGGTTTGAGCCCCGTGTCGGATTCTGTGCTGACAACTGGGAGCCTCGAGCCTGCTTCAGATTCTGTGTCTCCCTCTCTCTGTGCCCCTGCCCCATTCATGCTCTGTCTGTCTCTCTCTCAAGAATAAATAAACATTAAAAAAATTTTTTTTAAAAGAATACTTGAAAGACTATGATCTTATACTCAGGTGCTTTGTAGTCTTATTCTCTATTCAAGATGTAGACAGAAGCAATACTTAAAAATAAAGGCAACACACTTTTATGTAATTAAAGTGTTTCATACTTTTATGAATGAATACTCATACAAAAGTATTTCATACTTTCATGAAACAAAGCAACAACTTACACAGTGGAAGGGAAAAGGGTATAAAAGATGTTTTAAAAATTAAAATTAATAAATGCTTACATTGTGACACACCTTGTGCTAACAATTCTAACTAAAATAAGTCATTGTTTTTTCTACCAAAAAGGTAATAGCAACAAAAAAATGGTTACATTTGCCAAAATTGAGAAAACACATGTGGAATAAAAGAAATGAAAATCTTCTGTAAATTGACTATCTATTAACCGACATTAAAATTTTAACATATAGCATTTTTTCCAGAATTTCTTATGATAATGGCATATCAATATATATTGATCATATCATGTAAGCAATTTAAAGGAATTTTTCACTTAACATCATGAGCACTTCTCCATGTCGTTAAATATTTTTTTCTGTAACATTATTGTAAATCTCTAAAACATTCCACTTTATGGATATGCCCTCATTTATTTAATTACTCTTTGAGTCACTCTTAAGTTATCTCATTTAATTTTAGCAAACTTTGATTTTAAAAGAAACTTTCTCACCTCATGTCTCTATACCGCAATACTATATTTATTTGCTATATTTAATTATTATTTTATATGTACATAAAATTACTAAATCAGTGACTCGAAATTAACATTGTGCCTGAAATATGACGAAATGTGAAGTTTTGTCATGTGACCCTAAATTCCTGGAAAATGTTATATGCATGTGAGCCATTCTCTTAATGTGATGCAGATGGTAGAATCAATAAATATTTATCGTTGATCACAAAATTTTATATCAAGCACATACCTGTTCTTTGCACCTGCACATAGGGAATAAAGGAAGAGAGGTTTGCTTCACTCAGTGTACTAACTTGCAAGCTGGGTAATCGATAAGAAAAGTAGAGAATTAGAACTAAGGCAAGTAAGTATTTTACTCTGGAAGCTAAAGAGATAAATGACAAATAAAGAAGGAAGTAAATTGGTTCAAACACATGGAGATTAAAGACAGGACATTGTATTTGATGAAATTCCATAAAAGAGGATGATGATGTCATTAAAACCAGAGAAAAGAAAAGACATAACAGGGTAATAGTATTTCAATAGAAACATTATTATAAGTTATGCTAGAGGAGAAAGTAAGCAAGGACTTCTGTTTTTAACCTAGAGGGAGTAACAGAAAACAGATTTGCTCTCTTGTCTGAAACAACCAAAAAATCCAGACAAAACAGACAAAAGAATTGTTTCCATGGTATCAGATGCCAGACAGAAAAACAGTTTTGCCTAAGAGATACGAAACAAAATCGGATGAGCCTTATGACTTTCGAGATCACTGCCTTGAGGAGGTTTCCGGGCTTCGGAAGAAAGGAGAGATGCCAGGCAGAAGACGGCCATCTTTCCAAGCTGAGGACACAGAGATGAAGGTCTGGAGAGGCCCATTTGGGGAGAATGAAAAGGATAGGAACCATGAAATAGAGGGCGAAAGAAAGTGGGAATTTCAAAGATCTGCAGAGAGCTCCCCTTGAGCATTCAGCAAGGTGCTGAGCAGAACAAGTGTGTGATGAATATATCCCAAGTTAGGGAAAGAACCACTTGAAAGGATTTGCAGGACAGTGTCCAGCATTGCACAGGGTTGAAAAATAGCACTTGCTCCCTATTGCCAAGCTGAAAAACTTCATAATGTAGATATTACTGCATGTTTATTTTAAATAAGTCTTTTTTTTTAATGTTTTTTTATTTATCTTTGAGACAGAGGGAGACAGAGCATGAGCGGGAAGGGAAGAAGAAAGAGAGGAAGACAGAATCTGAAGCAGGCTCCAGGCTCTGAGCTAGCTGTCTGCACAGAGCCCGACATGGGGCTCAAACCCACAAACCATGAGATCATGACCTGAGCCGAAGCCAAATGCTTAACCAACTGAGCCACCCAGGCGCCCCTGCATGTTTGTTTTAAAGTTTATTTATTTATTTTGGCACAGAGAGAGTGTGCAAGTGGGACAGGGGCAGAGACAAGGGAGAGAGAGGAAAGAATCCCCAGCAGGCCCCACACTGTCAGTGTAGAGCCCAATATGGGGCTCAAACCCATGAACCATGAGATCATGACCGAAGTCAAAATCAAGGGTCAGATGCTCACCCAACTGAACCCCCCAGGCACCTCAGAAATGACTGGATGGTGATAAGAGTCTTAGTACTGGGGAATATTTGGCCTTAGATACTGCTCTGACCTTGACTGACAAATATTAAAAGCAAGACACAAAAGTATTGAACTGTGTTCAGGTAACCTAACTGCATCCTAGAACAGAGTTCAAGAATATTTACAAGAATACCAAATTACCCAACACTCAACAAGTTAAAACTTACAACGCCTGGTATCTGATGAAAAATACTAGGAATAGAAGCAAGCAGAAAACAGGAACCATTATCATGAGAAAAAGTAATCAGGTAAATCAATACTGAACTGATAGAGATTTTACAATTTTCAGACATAAACATCAAAATGATATGCCTCTAATTTACATATCCCAGAGGTGAATAATAATATAAAGATGTTAAAAAAGGACCCAAATCTGAATTTTAAAGAAAAATTCCATAATCTCTGAGATAAAATGTACAGTGGATGGCTGTCTCAGGCAGCTTGAACTGCTACACCAAATTACATAGATTAAATTATATGCATGTATTTCTCACTGTTCTGGAGGCTAGGAAGTCGGAGATCAAAGTATGAGAAGATTCAGTGTCTGATGAGTACTCTCTTCCTGGTTTGCAGACATTGATCTTATGATGAGTACTCTCTTCCTGGTTTGCAGAGAAAGCTGCTGTCTGATATGTTCTTATAAGGGCACAAATCTCATAATGAGGAGACCAGGCTCTTCTAAACCTAGTTACTTTCTAAAGTTCCCATCTCCAGATATATAACATTGGGGGTTAGGGTTTCAACACATGAATGTGTGACAAACATAGTAGAATCAACAGCAGATCAGACATTGCAGAGTCAGTGAATTTCAATACAAAATAATAGAAACGATTCCAAAAATAAACACATAGAGGAAAAAAAGAATTTTAAAAATAAGAAAAAAAAAAGATAAATGTTTCTATTTGACCGACATGGGACAATTCTTGTATGCTATTTGTTTCACTACAGATACAAGAGAAAAGTATCCTTGAGCTTTCTGTCTGAGTAGAGCAGCCAAGATTGAATGGGGGAATAAAATAATTACAAAATATTTGAGGGGGGGATAATTTTTTTTGCAACTCAGAAATAACCTCGGAAATAGCAAAGAGCTTGGTTATACCAAGAAAAGAATCCAAAATGTGAATGTTTTTACAGAAAACGGTCAACTTCAAGGGACCCAAACATACACATAACTGGAGTTCTTGAAGAAGGTGAGGAGACAGAATAAAATGCATTTGAGTTAAATCATGACCAGAAATTTTTTCAAACTTGATGAAAACCATAAACTTCCAGATCCAAGATGTTTAATAAAGTCCAGAGATGAGAAAAATTAAAGGAGGCATAGATTGGAATCGAAAATCTTAAAAGCAGCCAGAGTTAAACAAGCAAACAAATAAATATATAAGGGGGGAGAGCGGAAAAAATGTTCAGAAACCAAAATAAGGATGGCAGAAGAATTATTTTGTAATAATGCAATGAGAACTCAGTGGAACAATTACTTCAAATTACTTGAATTATATACCTATAGAAAATACATTGAAAAAACAAAGGCAAAGTGATACTTTAATTAATAGTAAAGACTCAATTAAAAAGACTCAAAGAAGGGCGCCTGGAGGGTTCAGTTGGTTAAGTGTCTGACTTTGGTTCAGGTCATGATCTCACGGTCCGTGGGTTCGAGCCCCGTGTCGGGCTCTGTGCTGACAGCTAGCTCAGAGCCTGGAGCCTCTTCAGATTCTATGTCCCCCTCTCTCTCTGACCCTCCCCTGCTTGTGCTGTCTCATCTCTGTCTCTCAGAAAAAAAAAAAGACTGAAATAAAAGGTGAAAAAATTAATGGAAGTACTTCAGTGCTGGGATGAATTTATAAAGGTGCTGAGTGGTGATACAGAGAGGTCAATGCCATGGAAATGTAGCAGGATTCTTGCACAGAGAGTCGTGACATCAAGGTTTTTCTTTCCAGGAAGCAAGTTTATTCGTGTGGGCACCTGTCAGTTGGGCTCTTACCCGAAAGACTGAGCCCTGAATGCCATGTGACATAGTTTTTTATATACTTTTTACTTCTTTGTCTCCCATATATAGTAACACACAAACATGCAGTCTGATTACTTGGTCTCATGTTACAAGGTATGAAGGATGTCATCACATATGCGTATAAACAAGTTTCCTTGAAGTTTTTTTTGTTTGGTGGGTTTTCTGTTTGCTACCACAGAAAGAGAGGTCTAATGTTACAGTTCCCCTAGTGATGAGAGGCAAGGCATGCCATGCAGGGCCACAGGAGAAGCACCAGTGTGAGCAGGAAGGAGCAAGAAGAAAGCCTAGGGTCGCAGCCTTTACTGTGTGTTTTTGGGCAAAGGCAGTGCAGGACAATCAGCCTAGGTTTCACTAATTTGAATAATTCCAGAAGGCTTTGGGTCCTTGGAATGGCTGTTAGTCATTGGTTTCTGCTTCTGGATCATTTTAGGGTAGGAAACCAATTGGGTTGATGTGTGAGTTAAATAAAGGAGGTGGTCAGAGGTATGGACACAGGATTGGTTGTATAAGAAAGGCAGACTCCCCCATAAGTTGTTTATTGTCTCTAGGAATTAGCAAACCCAGGAGCGGCAGTCTCTTCCTGCCAGCAAGGACCCCCCAAAGATATCAAAACATCATAAAAAATTTAAAAAAAAACTAAAAATTTGATGAACAAAACTTACCCTGTGCTATTCAACATAGGACATTTTATATTCATATTAAGGAAATTTGGGGGGGAGGGTGAAAGTGGAAACTTTTAGAGCACAGGGCATATCTTGCCCTAAACAGCATAAAAAACATTTCATTATGAAAGTAGAAAGGTAATAGAAGTATAAAGAGTCTGTGCAGGCCAGCCAATAACTAAGTTTTCCATTTATATGGCATCTGCTAGGAAAACAGACTTGGAATGTTTGCCTTTAATATTTTGGTGGATTGTAAAGTGTGTTAGAAATGTGTTCGAGTCAAGGTGGCAGGTCTGGAAGTCATGTTATTGGAGGATGTGAACTGATAAGATAGGAAAGCGTACGTAAAGATTAGTGATGTTTGCAGATAGCTGTTGTAGGCTAGCTTATGGAATGTAATAAGTTAAACTTCTTATGGAATGTAATGGGTTAACGTCTTCTGGAATGTAATGGGTTAACTTATGAAATGTACTGGATGATTTGCTACAAAAGTTTCCCCTATCTTTTTCTAAGGTCTGATCAAGGCCACGCCTACAGAGAAATTGCTTAGTCACTGCCCCACTATGATTGGTCATTTTAGAAGAACAAAGAACAAACTTGATAGGTTCCCGCCAAAACAGGTGACTGGCATGTCACAATGTAATTGGCTATCATAGAATCCTATGTATGTCTGTATAACCTCAATGTAACTTTTGTTCAGGGCCATTCTCTGCTCCTTACCATCTGGAGTTCAGGTTTGACCTGGCCATAAATCAAGTTTAGCCTTGTTTCAGTTCAGTGTTTGGTGTTCTTTTCAACATCAACCTGCAACAGTAGCCAAGGAGAAGGAGTGGTCATGGCTGGAGATGCAGGGCAGAAGGTCAACAGTGGAGCCATGGAAGAAGGAACTGGCGGAGGAGGGTGGGATGAGAGTTCCTTTCCCCAAAGGATTAGGGCTTGGCTAATATGAGACAGGTGCCTTCTCTGAGGAAAACAATGATCTCCATTAGTTGTTAGAATAGCACAGATAGGAGCAACCTCTACCAGATTTTCCTTTAGACCTGAGAGTGTGAGCTCACATGCTTGAGCAGCGTGTATACCAGAATCAGGAGTTCAGCAGACAGCAAGCTCAGAAACATAATGGAATCCTTTTGATCTAACTGAAGAAGAGAAGCAAAACTGTCCTGGGTCCTAGTTGTGTCCTAGAAGAAACAGCCCATGGGTATTGCTGGCACAGAGATTTTAGTGCCCAAGGTGATCTTGCCTCTGTTGCAGGGAAGGGTCTTGGGTTGGGGTGAGGTCATCTGAGTCAATGTCATGTCCAGGGATGAACTTCTTTTTTTTTTTTTTTAATTATCAATTATTTAAATTTATTCAAGCAGATAATTTCATTTTAAAGTGAGGACGTTGATGAATACATTCCCTTTAGAAATATTCTAAATGTAATTTTAGATGTAACATTGCAAAAAGGTTTATACAAACTGACCCTATTTTTTTTTTCTGTTTCATGTAATTAGACTTATACAGAAATTAGAAGGTTAAGTAACAACTAGTTAATCACCTAATTTCACAGCTATCTGAAGGGGCGAT
>NC_043708.1:126745771-126749331 GCF_006229205.1 Suricata suricatta
ACACACACACAGCATGTAATTTCTGCAGGAAGATTCCATCTAGGGTGCAGGAAAAGAAGTATTCTTCTTCAAGGGCACATTTCCTTGGGTTGATGTGGGTCTGGGCATTTGTCATATTTGGTTGAAACGATAGTTTGTGTGGAGGGTTTGGGCCTTTACACTGCAAATCAATGAGAGCACCCAGATGAGATGGAATAGGCCCATAGTCACTTGAACAGAGTGCCACTGCCCTTGAAACAGTTTTGGTTTTGTTTTGGGTGGAAGTTTAAGCTAAAATGGGACACATGTCAAATGAGCAGCTGCCAAACCCATGGGTAAATCTATGATTAATGGGTTCCCGTAGAAATATGCCTGCAATTTGACCAAGGTTGGGGACTGGATTGAGAATTTGTAAAGATAAGAGCAAAATATAGACTCATCTATCAAACTAGACTTTGAAAAGGAGTTTTCGAGTAGACCACAGGTTTCTCAGTGAAACCAGTAACTGGAACCTCTTAGGGATATGAACTTCCTTCGAATGCTTTTTCTAAGAGCCCAACATGATGCATTTTGTAAAATCCAATGTATATCTTGGTGGCAACCAGTGGTGTGCATAATTCCTAAGGAAATAAAGGGTGTCCTGACAGGATCTTGTATTGTAGCCTTAGTATTTCTAGAGACATATATGATTCTAATTTATCTTTGGGTTATCTATGAGGCAAGAGGTTCTCAAGATTTTGTTACCCTCAGGCACAGCTTTTAGGTATGGGCCCAATAGTTTAAAATCAATGTGAAGATAAGACCACTTGTTGTATCCAGTGTTAAGATGACCGCTTGCACTTGACCAGGTATGTGGACTTTTGGGTTCCGTCCTTCATATCTTGGCTGAGCAATGGAAAAGCAGCAATATTCCATTGAACTCTATCACCTCGAATGGCTAATAGTGCTGGTCTCCTAGTCTATGAACTCCCATTGCTTCCTGTTCAGTTAGTCCCAAGGGGTTGAGTTTGTGGGGTGCTGTTTCCATGACTTAAAGCATAATGGCCAGCTGAGTATACAGGGTCACAGGCCCAGGGTCCTTTCCAGGAGAGCCTAATGTGAAGCCAACAATGATTATTTTAATGATATATTCCATGAGACTGAAAGGGGCAGTTTTTTGTATCAGAAGACTTTGAACAACCAAAGGCCATCATGAGTGGTTCAGTGACTCCCAGAGGCAGGAGAAGAGAAGACCTTGTGACCCTGGGGTAGACAATGACTTTTTAGGAGTGACAGCAAAAACATGCTCCATAAAGGAAAAAGAAAATTTAACCTCATCCTCACCAAAATTTAAAATGTTCATTCCTCAGAATACACTAGGAAATGAAAAGGACTAGATGAGACCAGAGAAAAAAACAAAACAAACAAAAACAAAAAAAAAAAACAAAAAATGAAAAAAAACTTAGAAAGCAAAGTACTTGAATCTAGAATACATAAAGACTGTTCAAGCTTCATAATAAGAAGAACAACTCATAAAAAATAAACAAAGGGTGCCTGAGAGTCTCAGTCTATTTAGTGTCCAACTTCTGGCTCAAGTCATGATTTCAGAGCTCATAGGTTTGGACCCCGTGTCAGGTTCTGTGTTGAGAGTTCAAAGCTTGCCTTGGATTCCCTATCTCTCTCTCTCTGACCCTCCTTTGCTCACACACACACACACACACACACACACACACACTCTCTCTCTCTCTCTCTCTCTCTCTCTCTCTCTCTCTCTCTCTCTCTCAAAAATAGATAAACATTAAAAACATTAAAAAATAAACAAAAAAGGTGAACCAACATGTCAGAGAAAGCATACAGATGATCAATAAGCACATAAGATATTTGACATAATTAGTCATTAGGGAATGAAATTAAAACAACAATGAAAACCACCACCATGCCAATTCAAATGTCTAAAACCAGGAGGGAAAGAAGTTGACCATAAGAAGTATCTGCCAGGATGTGGAGGAACAGGAGCTGAAGCATCCAACCATGTTGGAAAATCATTTGGCATTTCTTAAAAAGTTAAACATCTACCTATTATATTGGCCAGCCATTCCACTCCTACGTGTTTACCCTAGAGAAATAAAAGTGTATGTCCAATAAAAAGACCTGCATACAAATGTTTGAAGCAGCTCTATTTGTAATAGCACAGACCTAGACCCCACCCAATTGCCTATCAATATGGTGCTGCGTCCACACATTTTGGTGTAGCCCTAAAATAGATTAGGACTCAGTAAGGAGAAAGAATGGAGTATTGATAATTGGAAACACCAGGATAAATGGAAAAGTGAATGCACTGAGTGAAGTAATCTAGAGTAAAGAGGATATACCGTTGACTAATTTTATTTACATAAAACCCCAGAAAATTATAATTAACCTTTAAAGACAGAAAACAAATCAGTGGTTGTTTGAGGATGAAGGATCTACAAGGAGGGTCAGAAGGAAGCTTAAAGGAGTGCAAGGAAACCTTTGCCTTTGGGGGTGATGGATGTATTTATCACCTTGACTGTAGGATGTTGCCACAGTTTTATATGCATGTCCAAATGTATTAAAATATGCACTTTAATTACATCCCCTTTATACCTCGATAAAGTGGTTTGAAAAAAATGGCAATTTAGGAAATATACATGGAATGATAATTGAATTATTGGTGGGTTGGGATCCTGATGAACCCAAAACAAAAACAAAAACTAAAAAACAAAGGCATGGTAAGACCAGCAACTAAATGTTTTAGAAGTCTCCTAAAGACTATCAACTAAATATATTTAGAAGCTTTTGTTGGTGATAATACATAGATGATAGAGACAGAGAGAGAAAGAGAGAGAGGGAAAAGACTACATAGTTAAAACCAATGCTGTCTGATACCATATGTTTGCACTCATGGGTCTAACAGGAGAACAGGAGAAACCTAACGGAGGACCAGGGGGAGGGGAAGAGGGAAAGAGAGTTGGGGAGGGAGAGGAACGCAAAACTTGAGAGACTATTGAATACTAAAAACTAACCTAGGGTTGAAGGGGAAGGGGGAAGGGGGAAAAGAGGTGGTGGTGATGGAGGAGGGCACTTGTGGGGAAGAGCACTGGGTGTTGTATGGAAACCAATTTGACAATAAACTATTTAAAAAAATAAAAATAAAAGGTATAAAATCCAAACAAAACAAAACAAAACAAAAAAACAAATGCTGTCTTCCTTCTCAGCTATTTGGATAGCACAGTAAGATCCATAATATAGGAGGGCCCTCATTCTACAGAGAGGGCAATGCCAAGGTGGAGAGGGTCCATGGTCCTGCCTGAGGCTGTAAGGCTGCAGAGAGGTCGATACCAGAGCCCCTCTGCATTATCCCTTGTCTGTGCTACAATTGAAAAGGTCTGGAAAGGGAATCCCTTATCTCCCACCCCCTTATGCCCAGAGCTTTGTCACTCTCAAAAGACGCTTAGTAGTGGACCCATATTTCTCACTTAACCCCTGTCCAGACCTAACCATGGCTACCCAGGATGGCAACCAGGAATTTGTTGAAAGTTCAGAATGTTCTCAGCATATGATGCAGCAAATCTGCAGGGAGA
>NC_043708.1:126749431-126759944 GCF_006229205.1 Suricata suricatta
GGGCTCATCCAATTCAAATGTTAAATATTTCTACAGGTACCTAAGGCAAGTCCTTTTGAATGGGATAAAAGGGTCTTCAGTTGTGGCCCCAGGAGGCATTTTCTCCGTGATGATATTACTAAATCTAGAAATACATTACATGTATATTCGACTCCATTCTAGTAAAACATTGAGGACTTACCACTGTCCATGATTTAACGTAAATTCACTTGAATGTTTATATAGTCATTATCTTACATCACTAGTATATGAGACAATACATATTGTCCCTCGGGTTCAAAAACTTATAAATGATTAAATGAATGTGGTAACCTCTTGAATTTAGGATCTCATTTAACTCTGACAATGACTCTGTGTGAGAAGGACTCTTAATCATCTCTTGCTTCAGATAAACCCAAGGGACTGGCAGGATAAGTCAAATTTCCCAGAGTTATAAAGCTAGTTGATGCTAGAATCCTATCATGAATTTAGATATGATATTACTAACCTGCATGCTTACTTACTACCTTGCATTTCAGAGATTCTCTCTCTCACTACTGGGGTTCTAAGATTTGAGGAAAGGTTGTATATTCATCTTATATATCCTCCTGGTTTTGTGAAAAGAAAGAGCCTCACGGTGAACAATTAAAAATGATTCAAGAATTGGGTTTACCACTAAATATGTTAATTTTAAGGCATGAATCTTTTTTTTTCTTTTTTTAAATCCAATTATGTTTTCTATTTTATGCTCCACATGAACAATAATAATAAACTATCATCATCATTATAATCATCACCATTACCATCATGACTCTGTTTCAAACTTTAAATTTTTTTTTTTTAGTGTTTTATTTATTTTTGATACAGAGAGAGACAGAGCATGAGAGGGGGAGGGGCAGAGAGAGAAGGAGACACAGAATCCGAAACAGGCTCCAGGCTTTGAGCTAGCTGTCAGCACACAGCCTGATGCGGGGCTCGAACCCACGAACGTGAGATCCGACCTGAGCCGAAGTCAGAGGCTTAACCGACTGAGCCACCCAGGCGCCCCTCAAACTTTAAAATTTATTTTTGATGACCTCTGTAGCCAGGACTTTATGCTTCTTAATTCTGCATTGCACTTCAAATGTAAATAGAACTTTACGTAGAACACATTTAAATATAACTCTCTTGATGAAATTAACAGAATTGAATACAAAGACATATTTGGAAGGTGTCCTTGGATGGAGACATTTTGTTGATAAAGATGTCGCCATTATAGCAATAAAAAACAAACCAAAAAAAGGAATCTCTTTGTCTCCAGACCTACCTTTTGCTTTTCATAAGATGATACGCTATCACTGGTGGAATGCTGGAACTCAGCAATGCTATGTGTGTGGTTCAAAGGCTCCTCAAACTATTTGCTTAGGGTAACAATACTTTCCACTGTGCATTGTAAATGAAGAACTGAAATAAATGTAGTACCATTGCATTTAATTGGAAGATTTAGTGAGGCAGGCAAGAAAATCCCCTAACCAGAAATAGCGACATGTGGGCTAGCGATCTAGCCACTAGTAATTGCTTAATGGGACAGAGAATCCCAGCGAAAAGCCCACGAGATAGTCTTACTATTAGTGTAAACCAAATTCAAAGCTTTGGTTTGCTTGCTTGGGTATTATGTGCACTTAGGAGATTAGATTAATAATAGCCCGAAAGGGTTCTGTTATGGCAAGTACAATCTTAATGTGTCATGGCTTTAACCATATTATTTCAGCAAGTCCCAGGTCTTAAATGAACCTCATTATTACAATGGAAGTGACTGTGAATGCATTCAATCCCATAATAAAAAAAAATGTCTAAGTCTCTCCTTTCATTTCCCTCATTTTGTCTATGATCCTGTAACACTACGCCCATCTTCAGAGCTTTGGGTTACCTGGATTCTAGTTGTCCCTGGAAAGGTCTACGTCTAGTAACTTCCATCACATCTCCACATCAACTTTTTTCCACCCATTTCCACAATTATGGGTCTCCTGTACGCTAGTCATCTTACTCCTGAGGGTGGACCAGAAGGCTAGATTTTCCAGTCACAGCAGTCATATTTCTTTTCTTTTAGGCCTTAAAAATCTCAGAAACTCAACTGCCTCTTACCCCAAATGGTAACGTCAACTTTTCTGAATAGGCAGTTAACTTCATGTTTGTCATTATTTGCTTCCTTAACCCTGCTCCTCTTTCCTCTCTATCCATATCTGTCAAGGTCATGTTACAAAGTTACCCAGACTTGAAAGGAGGAGTCACCTTTGAACTCTTCCTTCATGCCCCATATTTTATGGGCCCATCCAGCCATTCTCTGCTCCCCACATGGTGCTCCTTCTCACCCATTCCTGCCTTCTCATGCCTCCTATGTTCACCTCACTTCAGGCTTGCACCACTCTGCACCTAGGTAATGGGCATCATTTCTAGAATGGTCTCTCAGACTCCCCTAAGAGCACACTGTTGTCAGTCCAGATGTTTTCAAAACAAACAAACAAACAGCACTACAATAGTGGAGTATTCAGGTTTTACAACACATTCTCACATTTTTTTTAGTTTATTTATTTATTTATTATTTATTTATTTAGAGTGGGAGAGGGGCAGAGAGGAGAGGGGACAGAGAGAATCTCAAGCATGCTGACAACGCAGGGCTCGAACCCATGAAATGTGAGATCGTGACCTGTGCCGAAAACAAGAGTCAGATGCTTGACCAACTGAGCCACACAGGCGCCCCTCGCATTATTTGTATAATGCAGGCTTTCCCATCTGTGGTGCATATTCCTAAGAGACTCAGATGGCCCCAAATGAGACAGACTTGTCATAACAATCTTGCAAATACCCTTAAAGGATCATTAATCACACCCTGTTATTGTTACATGTACAATTTACTAGAATACACATGCCTTACTAAAATCTAAGTTTCTACCAGCAAAGAGGAAGATAAGAGAGAGAGAGAGAGAAACCTAGAAACAGCCTTGGAACTATAGAGAACAAACTATTGGTTATCAGATGGTGGGTGGGGGGATGGGCGAAATAGGTGAGGGGGATTAAGGAGAGCATTTGTGATTAGCACCCGGTGATGTATGGACGTTATGAGTCACTGTATTGCACACCTGCAACTAATATTACGCTGCATTTTAACTCACTGGAATTTAAATTAAAACTTTAAAAAACATAAGTTTCATGCTGGAAAAATCATGTTGGTAGTTTAACACAGTGCTGGGCACAATATGCATTCAGAATGCATCTGTAGGGACAAAATATCTTGGGCTGTGATGGGAGGAAATAAGGCTGTGTTTTCTAAATTTCTACAGTGAATGTCTAACCACATAGGTAGCTAGAAAAAGAACTATTAAAAACTATTAAAAAATAAAAGAAATCTTGATTGTTTTCAGTGAGAAACAGAAGAAAACAGTCAAATAAGTCAAAAATAGCTATGAGCATATTACTCTCATAACAATGTACATATTAATTTATAACATAAAAGAATACATATGGATGGTTTAAAAACTCAAAACAACCAGATTAAAAAGGCAAACAAAGCCCCCCTTTCAATAACTTCACCAGATCCTTAAATGCAACTCAGGTACCTAATTTCTTATGACTTTCCAGAAGACCTGAAGATTTATCAGCATATTAGTTTATGCAGCACATAAGCATATATACATATGTATGTGTTCATATCTATATGTAATAAAAACAAAATATATAAAACAGATGTGAATATATAAATGTCCACATATGCAATGTGTGAATAACATCATGTTTCCCTAAGCAATCATATCGCATATATCATAGTACATTTGATTTTTTTCACTTAATATTATATCTAGGGATCTTTTTATGCAATGGCATAACACTTTTGTATTGACAGATATTTTGTGGTCCAAATGATTATTTTTTCAGAAAGTTTATCAATTTATTTTGAGAGAGAGAGGGAGAGAGAAAGAATCCTAAGCAGGCTCCACAATGACACTGTGGGGCTCGAACTCATGAATCATCAGATTATGACCTGTGCCGAACCAAGAGCCAGAAGCTTAATCCACTGAGCCACCCTGTTCAAATTATTTTTAAGAACAGTTTGCAAAAACAAAAAAAAGCATAAAAAATATACATTTATAACACATATATAAATTAAATATTAGCTGTGTGTGTGTGTGTGTTTGAGTGTGTGTGTGTGTGTGTGTAGAACGTTTTAAGTTTGGAAATGCATCGGTACATTGCTCTTCAGAAAATCTGGAGGTGGAGTCAGTCAGTCTGTACCCTCTCCATCTCCGGGGAGAGACCCACCTTGACATGTGTTTTGTCAGTGAGATAAACCATAACCTTTTGTTATTTTGATGTGCAATCTAAAAAACTTGTAAGGAAAACTGAGAAACTGAATATATTTATTGGCCATTTATATTTCTCTGTAAATTGCCAGTTTTCTATTTTCTCTATTAACGCATTTGAGTTTTTATTAGTTGAAAAAGTAGACCTTTGTCAAATGATGAACGCGTTTCCCCCCCAGGGTAGGTTTGATTTTTAGACTTTACAGAACTGTGGTATTTGTTTTTGTTGTTGTTATCCATGACATTTTTCTTCAGGTATATCTACCATTTTCTCAGAGCATCTGGATTTTATTAGGAGGACCTACCCGCATTAAGATAATAAATGTACTTATGCTTTCTCCTAAATGATTTGTTGCATCTGGATTTATACTTTTTTTTTTACAGAATTTATTTATATATACTTTTCTGTATAGTGAGTTTAGACCAGGGATCCTTGTTTTGTTTATTTGTTTGTTTTTGTATTTTCATACAGTTAGCCTGCCTCCTCTCTCCCCACTCCCTTTTCACCCCTCCCCTCCCTTTGTCTGCTCACCCCCTTAACACTCCTTGTGTCCTCTGTACTAAGAAATAAAATTTGAGGACTGGGTTTTCTGTAGCCTGAGGATTCAAGATGGGGTAACCTCGGTAGCTAGACTTTTCCTCTTGTTAAATGTCCAATGTCAATGTTGGCCCCTCAGCAATGTATTTTACTCTAGCGGGAGAGATGTGGTGTGGGGTTTGAAGACTTACTTGCATCAGATAGAGCATGGGCTGTTCACTTTCCTCTTCGTGTTTCACTCCCTATAAACCCAAGAGGCAAAAGACTTCGTTTCCTCCTTCACAGTGAAGAGGCTAGAAGAAATGGCACCTGGGGCTCCCCGAATGCCTTCCTCCACCACCACCATGCCCTAGCAGCCCACAAAATTCCAGCAGGGTCTCTGGGCTCCAGCGGATGCTGAGCAGCCTGGGAGGAAGCCTTAGAGCTTTCTACAATGTCTCCTGCCACCTCTACTTAATGACGTGCATTATTGGAAACTTCCGGCCACCAGCCCTTTACACGGTTTGAGCGCTGCTGACGGAATTCTGTCCTCGCTTGTTTGTTTTCATTATTCTTCTACAGTGATGCTGGAGGGTGAGAGTGGGAAGCATTTGAGATCTGGTTTTACTCTTCTATCTCAAATAACAGGAAGTTCAAACTATTGTCATCATTTCTAAATCATCCACGGCCATGGGAAAACAGCTAAAATAAATAGCCCGCAGCAAACGCCTCTGGAAAGAAAATCGTGTCCCTTGAGAAAAGAATAAAATCCAAGGAAACGTTCAAAAGAGAATTTTGATCAGTTATTAATTGATCTATACTAATATAGGGGAATCATTTCTTATTCAAATCTTCTTTGAAAGTAACAATTTGGATGAAACTCTTCAAAAGGCACTTAAATTGAAAAGGATATAACATTAATCCTTTCTGTTCCTGTTTCCTTTCGGCATAGAATCTGACAGAAACAACATTAAAAAATTATAAACCTAGAATACTAATATAACTATTGAATTTATGGATTTTTCTTCCCATGGCAATTCAACAGCTGCTCTATGGGGACTAAGTACTTTTACATTAAAACAATACAGGAAATGAGTAATTCTGAGCCCAGTTTAGATCCCCGCTTTACTTACGGTTTCCCAGCTCAAATCAGATTTTAAGTGTATGTGAGCAGGCTTTAAACACATGTCAAAAAATTGTATTGCTCTCGGAATGATTTGACAACATTGATAATGCAAACCTTAAATTTTTTGTAACACAGATGCAGATCATCATCTATTGTTTTCCCATTTTTTCAAAATCCTTGATTTTTCTTCACATTTAGAACAGTTGCATTTTCACAAAGCTGGTGTGATCTGGCTCTTTAAAAAAAAATAAGAAAATAAAAACAGATATATGACTCTGAGTCCAACATTTGGGCTGCGACTCGGGATCCGCTTTGTGTTTTTCACTCATACAGGGCCTACGGAAGATGCCCTCCAGGACAAATTTTCTCCTCTACCTCCAAAGATGAAAGACTCCTACCAAAAGGATGAGATTTGCCTCAAGCTTTCAAAATATGATATCCAAGTTCATTACTTGTGTGCCATTCCAGTCAACTGGAGTCAAACCCGCCAAGCAGAATCACCGCCCGTGACCTTGTCTGCCATTTACAAAATGACTTCGCAAACCACAGAGGGTTAATTTGGAGCACACCTCTCCATTGGAAGGTTGGTTTTTATCTCTGAAGAGTCCAAACCGGTGATAACCAAGGCAATATCTTGTCCAACACTGATATTTCTGTTTAAAAAAAAAAAGTTTGTTGTTGTTTTTATTTATTTATTTTTTAAACATCCCCTATAAGGTCCCAAATTACATCCCTGGGCCGGTGGGTTCCTCAGAAGCTACCAGATTGGGCAATGTGCTCTCACAGAATGTCATATCTGAGCGCTGCCACAGTCTCATCCAATAAGTAATCTGGCATGAAGAAAAGTTAACTGAATTAGTGGCCAACTGGGACACTTGGTGACCTACTCTTTAGGAACTAAGTCCTCTGAACTTTTCCATTCTGCTTTGCCTTCATACTTTAATAGGGACTGAATCCCCATTAACAATTGAGCGGCGACAATAAGTGCCATCAGGAAAAGGAAATTCAATTTTCGTGGGGGATGACAACCTTACCTTTTCGCGCTTAATTGGCCGTATTGTCTCCAAAAGTTAATTGGTTACTTAGTCCAGGTAGTTAGTAAAATGTTTAGCTGCGTCAAAAAGCTCAGGCTCCCACTGTTAATGGGGCATGAAATGGAATGTTTGATACTGCAAATAAAATCAGTGATATTCAAGGATGTTATGGTAGGTAATGCGTTGAAACTGCCATTTAATGGGTCCTGGAAGATTAGGGTAGTGTCAGCCGGAACCGCCCGGTCTCTTTTCTGACATTGTTAGTTGCCTCTTCATTTACTTAACGGCTGTCTGCACTGATTACATAGGCATAAAACTCCCTACAAAAAAACAACAGAGACACGCTCTATTAGCAGTCCAATTAGAACTATTTGCATATTACAGTTCATTTCTGCTTAAGTGAATCCCTAATACAACTTTAGGAAAAAAAATTCTATTGTGTCATTTGAATGAAAGAGAAAAGAACTTAAAGGTGATCTTTCTCTTCCTTTCTTTCCTCACTTCATTTTTTCCCCTCTTTACTCCCTTCCTCTCTCTTCTCTCTCCCTCTCTGTTCTCCCTTTTTTTTTTCCTCCACCTTAGATATTTTTATCCATCTTGGGTAGAAAGGAGAAATGCGAACTCTAAAACTTGACATAATTTTATGGATATTTGTGAAGACAAGGACACCCTTGTGATAATAATTCAGTCCTGCAAAAATCCAGAGCTGTGGTCTGTCGTGTGAGGCTTCATTTAGAGAAGGTATAGACTTCTGAGAGGTGGTACCGGCTTGTTTTACATCAACCATTGCTTTGAATTTTCGAGCACAGCAGTTAACATCTGTAGCCACGTGTCTGGTGAGTCCAGAGCCCTTTACATGGTGTCGGTGTCACTTTACACAATCACAGAGAGCAGAAACGGGGCTCTGGTGTCTGCCTCTGTGCCTCTAAGGGCTCCAACCATTCACATCTGGTGGATGTGCCCCTGCACATAATATTAACGCACATGACATCGATTTGATTTCACGCAGATGCAGGTAGAGGTTAGTCTGGTTAGAGCAAGACTGAAGCTCTTACCTTATCAGACGTTTCTCTGATTTTCCAAAACTTAGTCCTCAGGATCATTTCATGGTGATTTATAAAGGCATTAGCTATATTTTATTTATAATATTAATATTAATAATGATGATAGTATGGAAATCAGAGAACCTTTAAATGAAGTTGGAAAGGAATCTTTTGCTAGCATAGGCTGTGACAAATACTGATGAATTACAGGCATGCTATCTTAAAGCAGGTGCTTTAAGAACATATGGGGAAGGGCACCTGGGTGGTTCAGTCAGTTGGGCATCCGGCTTCAGCTCAGGTCACGGTCTCACGGTTCGTGGGTTCGAGCTCCGCGTCAGGCTCTGTGCTGACAGCTAGCCCAGAGCCTGGAGCCTGCTTCAGATTCTGTGTCTCCCTCTCTCTCTGACCTTCCCTGCTCACACTATCTCTCTTTGTCTCTCAAAATAAAAAAATAAAAGACATAAAAAAAAAAAACATGGGGTGTTCTAAGGTACCAAGTGCTGTTTGCAGTGGGTGTTTCCAAGATGCACCACAGACATCTACACCATTACCAAGTCGCTCTGAGCCCTGTGAGTTCGTGGGAGACAAGGAGACCATGGAGAGAATGCTTAGACGGCCTGGAAAGGAGGAAAGGGGCCCACTGCACAGATCTTGCTGTTGGTAGGACAATGGTTGGAGTTGGTGGGAGGTGTGACCAAAAGGCCGGGTGTGGGAAAGTCTCCTGGACAGTGAGAGGATGAGGATGCCATGTTGGGAAGTTTCAAAGCCCTGGGGACCTTACATCAGTTGCTCCTGCTGATCCCACCAATGGCATTTCAACCTAATGCTGAGCATTTTGTTTGGGAAGAAAAAACAACTCAAGTAAATAAATGCATGCAGGGGACAGGGCTGGAGACCACCCTCAAAGCCTCTGGTGCCAACGACGATGCAGGAGTTGCAACTGGGTAATGGGAGGATATTGGCATCTTAATTTCAGGGACCATCAAGATGGTGAGTCGGGTGGGAATGGCTTGCTTCCCTGGGCAGAGCCCTTGGGTCCCAGCCCTGGCTTCAAAATCCTGCCCTTGAATTTCCTCAGGCCCACAACTAATGAGAGTCCTCACATCTGACAACCCACCAACCCTCTCCCCCTGAATGGATTCTGGGGGGACGGGGTGACCTCGGTGAGTGGCCATGAATGGTTGAGACTCTGCCTAGTTACCTAGAAAAACCCAGGGACACCTTTGAGGCTCACATACCTACATAAATCCCACTGGGGGGGGTTTCCAAGGCTCCTGCCACTCATTCCCTTTTCACCTGCAGCCCTAATTTCACGGGTCAGCCCCCCTCCCCCCAACGTCCCCAATTACCCGGATTTGTCAGTAGATGGAGGCAGTCAGGAGTTGACCACAAGAAATAGGGGAACAGAGGAGAGGCATCAAAGGTGACAAGAGACACCCCAGCCGTTTCTAACCGGCCCTCTTCCCTTTCTGAGCCGCCCCCATTATTTCAAGCGTCACACGTGACCCATTGTAAGAAAAGGCGCAGAGGGAAGGCGAGCAGCCCTCATGCCACCCCGGAGCCGTGTAAACACACAGAACAACAACAACAAGCCAAACAGAGGCTAAGGGGAAAACCCTCGATCTGTCATTTTCAATTCTTTTCGCCGCATGAGCCAAGCCGCAGTGTGAAATGTGTTGGCTCTGGCTGCCACCAGGATTGTCGCGATGCCCCGTTGGGTCCTTCCCGCGCTCCCTCGGGCTTTTATCCGGCTCTCATTAGCACCACCGCCAGAGGGGCACTGTCGGGAGCAGGGGCTGACCCCGCGGTCCGGTCACCTCGGCGCGGTGGCCCTGCCAGTGGTGGCGAGCTGGTGCCAGGGGTGCTGAGCGACGCGGCGCGGAGACACGCACTTTTGCTCCTGAAAGCGGCATTTGCACCCTGCCAGGAAAACAGCTCTCTGGAAAAGCACTGCTTGCTAGTAAAATGGACTAAATCAGTAAACAGTGATTAAGGCTCTTGCTCCGCTGACTGTTGTCACCCCCTCAGACACACGGCTTCTCCTCCCTCCGCACACACACGCATGCACACATGCACACACGGCCCGCGCATACGTGCAGAAACAAACCAGATTAAAACCCAGCTGGGTAGAGCCAAAGCCGAGATCCGGGGCGGGTGTGGGGGCAGTGGGCTGAGAAGTTAGGGAGGAGGAATGGTGTTCTTGGAAGGTGAGATGTTCTATTTTCCTGAAAAATAAAATGAATATTTCAGGATATTCATTTCCTTTCCTTCTTTTTTTTTTTTTTTTTTTTTGTACTTGTGATGAGAATCTACTTTCTAAATAAAACATCAGGTGATGAATGTAAGCAGGAGTTGCGGGAGTTTCTTCAATTCAACATCCACTGCTCATTTGTCTGGTTCCGTATTCGGCATAGTATAATCAAAATCCCTTGAATACGTGGGATAAATCGGGAGCTGCGTAACAAACCTGGATGTGT
>NC_043708.1:126760044-126788543 GCF_006229205.1 Suricata suricatta
TTTTTTTTTTTTTTGTACTTGTGATGAGAATCTACTTTCTAAATAAAACATCAGGTGATGAATGTAAGCAGGAGTTGCGGGAGTTTCTTCAATTCAACATCCACTGCTCATTTGTCTGGTTCCGTATTCGGCATAGTATAATCAAAATCCCTTGAATACGTGGGATAAATCGGGAGCTGCGTAACAAACCTGGATGTGTGCTGTTTAGTAGAAACATGTCACTTCATCAAACTGCTTTCTTAATCAGAAGAATAAACACCACGTGCACCAGTCTCCATCCATTCCAATCCATCTACCTATTTATGGATACCGTAGATATTTATCTATACACACCCTGCTTTTTAACCTTTTTTACAGCGCTGTAACCCAACTAATTGAAAATATATTCGTTTTTTTCACCCCAGAAATGTTTGTACATGAAGCTCCGCTCATCGTACCTGTGCTTTGAACCAAACAGAGAAGGATGACTGGAACTCTAGAATCCAGGAGTATAAATCAAAAAGGCTCTGACAAGTTGGAGAAATGGTAGAAGCAAGCAGAATGAGGTCTTCCGAGTGCAGGGTCACACATCAGAGAAGACCAAAAAAAAAAAAAAAACCAATGAACTCCACAAATGTGGAATCCAGGGCTCCTAGTCACCGACAAGCTGACCGTGAATCAGAAACGGGAAGCTGTGGCGGTTTGGTGGGCTCAGGAAAAGTTATTGCACCTGTCAGGCCCCTGCAGGGGACTGTATCAAGCCCCAGACAACCCAATTTGGGGGGTAACCCTGATCGCGGTTCAGAGTGAGACGGTGCAAGGTTACCTATGAAAAGTCAAGGCAGTGGTTCTGTTTAATCAAAGAGAATTGTAAAAATCTGTGACATATTAACATCTTCACATACGGAGATGACGGTCCTCACTGGAAATTACCAAATATTTGCATAGAGTCTTTCCCGAATTGTGTCTAAAAACAGAAGTTTAGGAGAAACAGCTGGTGTAATTGTTGGGGGAGCTGTCACATTCAGGGGTGCACAGCACCTTCCTTTGTGGTCCCTGCAGTGATTCTCACGCTGGTCAGAGATGGTTCTGAGGGAGGGAAACCAGACAGGGTAGGAGGAAGAAAGCCTAAGATGGAGAAGAAAAGGTACAGATGATAAGTGTGCTTAGGGACCTAGGACCATATCACACTCAGGAGTTGATGTGGCCAGTGGTGATAGGAACGGACGCGGGGATCTGAATTTCTTTGATTTGACTTAGAATTTTCAGTGTCATGCAATCATGATAGTAATAGCAGCTAAAAAGAAGAAGAGAAAGAAGGAGGAGGAGGAGGGGAAAAAGAAGAATTAATATTCACAGAAATGTTAAAATGTTGATCATTAACAATCATGGATTGATATCTCCACTTTGGTCATAAGGAAAGTGAGCCTTAGAAAAGGCTTGGAAAATTCTGTAAACATAGGCAAATCATTACACCATTATAAGGCTTAGTATTTCTCAGTCTAAGTTGTGTTTGGGTCTACTAGGGGGAGGTGGTTGGAGTCAATTATTGAAGCGCTTTCAGTTGTAAAGTGAATTGTTTCTCCTTGATGTTTGATGGCTGCCTTTGTTTTGAGCCTTTTTGTGAGTGTCTACACTTGCAGGACAGGATCTTTAATGTTTAGGGCCAGCGAAAAGTGAAAATATGGGCTCAGGAACCGGAAGTTCCCCACCCACGGGTGCGGCCACCTAACACATGAGTGATAGCTTCCTTCAGGCACATTCTTAATGCCTTGCACCCTCTGTGCTGGAATGGGTTCAATGTCTGGGGTGGCCCCTACTGATGTGCCTGTTGAATGTACCATAATGCTGACAGTGCAACCCCTAAACCCCATGGGGTGCTCACCCCCCACACCTGGGCCCAGGCCCCACGGGAGGCTGAGTTCCTTGGGAGGACAGGGACCTGCTCTGCTCATAGCTCAAGATGAGGGTGTGTGTGTGTGTGTGTGTGTGTGTGTAAGAGAGAGAGAAAGAGGATACAATAATTTTTCTAGAGAATTTAAAAATAGCTTTTATATTTATGTGAAATAAACATTGAAATATTATCGCAAGTAAATACTACCCACTACCCTGCAAATTAGCTCCCTGAAGGCTATGAGGCTGTGAACTATTTCCACCAACACTCAAAATAGTTCACTGGCTACCTCTTATCAACCTTTGGGGGCCAGTTGACAGTCTCATTACTGACTGCCATTGCTCTTCTTTACATATAACAACGGTATTAGATAAACCTATATATATAGGCATATTTATATACATAAGTTCATATACATATCTTTGTACATTTAGTAACAGAAGTAGATTATATTAATTCTGAGGTTTAATTCCCCAAAAAACTGCCTTTCTAGGAAATGACACCTTCATTAGTCTCTGTATTAATAAACAAGCTCACTACATCACTATTATTGGGTACAATGTGTCCCATTAAGATTATATTTTTGAGAAACTGGTACATAGGATTGCAGATATCTTAAGAGGATAAAATAATGACATAAAATAGGTTCAAACACCTCTTATTTCCGTTCGATTTCATCTTTACTCATAGATAATTGCTGATGCAACTCATTGTTTATAAGCTTGTAAAATATTTCGAGAGTCATTTTGCTTGAGAGAAGTTCACACAGAGGTTAGGATGCCGTCGAAAAATTAGTAAAGACTAAACAGTTTGCATCGATACTGTTTACAAGCTGGCAGGATAGTGTCAGTCCTACAGGTGGTCAGCGGAAGTGGACTGAGGCAACGCGGGCCTTCTTGCCACCCTCCCTCCTCTCTCAAAGTGTAGGTGTGATTGGAGCTGGGGTGGCTGGTGCTCTTTCAACTCTGCCATATACTCCCCAATCCAAGGTAAAGAAGGATGTTTGCTTGGTAAACAAAGCTTCAAAATAAATCTCCTTCCTGGAAAGCCTGTGGGGGGCTCAGTCTGTTAAGCCTCCGACTCTTGATTTCGGCTCAGGTCGTGATCTCACAGTTTCATGGGTTTGAGCCCACATTAGGCTCTGCACTGACAATGTGGAGCCTGCTTGGGATTCTCTCTTTCTCTCTCTCTGCCCCTCCCTTGCTCTTATGCTCTCTCCCTCTCTCAAACATAAATAAATAAACTTAAGAAAGCCCATGATGGCTACCATAATTCCCCCTATATGTATATGCTGCCATTAGCCACTGTTCTTCAACTCCATCAACAACTGCTGGTGTTAAAAAAAAAGTCAGTTTCCAATACAGAATTGGAATGGACAACAGGCCACTTACCCAGCTTTCTGAGCATCACCCCCCACCTCCCATTAGTATCAGACATCAATCAGGAGACCCAGTTGTGATGAGCCCTTCTCTAAACTCCCCTTTACCCTAAAAATCAATCTTACACGCCAGCCAAGGGCATGGCCATTTTATATCAGCCTATCTGTTCCTCCAAATTAAACCAATGTAAGTTCCTCCTTTGCATTCAGAAGTTCATTTTCAAAAAATACCGGATGACTGTCAATGTCATTCAGAGATAGCATATTTTCATAGAAAGAATGTGAACAATGAAGAGATTCAAATGCTGATTCTACCCCTATTCACTGTGTGAACTTAGAGAAGTAGCTTGGGGTCTCTGATCCTCAGAATATTTTAACCAAAAGAAAGAAAAAGGGGATAGTAATAAATGAGATAGCCTAAAGCTTATGACTTCTAAATTACAAAGTGACATAAATGCTTGGTTATAACTTACTAGTAAACCTGTAACATAAAATACAATAGTGTTATGTATTTTTTCTGTTCTCAGAACCTACAAAAGTGGAAAAGGCTAGGATAGTTTTATAAATTGAAGATGAGAAAGAAGGGCAGAGCCACTGGAAACAGCCTTGTTTAAGTGGTAGATGACTAAGGTGCCATCCAAGGAAGAGGGCTGGAAACTTGAAGAAGACAGAAGGTAAATACAAATCAGAATGGAAAAGAAAAATCAGCCCAATTTCCAATTTTTCTAGCACCAAGTTCCTCCACACCCCTTAGTAATCCCATTATACAGATTGGCATCCGGGCACTCACTGTCCCTGCACAGGCAAAGTGAATGCCCTCAGCACACACGATGAGTCAGCTTCCTTAGGAAAGGTGATCAGAAATGGTTTTACTTCCTATTTGCCCCTGTGTTAGTAAGAAGACACAAATCCTGGGAGAATGGGTGGATGAGAGAGAATTCCATGGGCTTGGTGGCGGCCCTTCATCAGAATAATGCTTTGAAATGGAAGCAGATCCTCTTAGAGGGAAATGCAAATCGAATACATGAATATACCCACATATATTCACATACTATTCTCATCATTGATTAACCAACCACATGACCTTTTCAGGAGGAGAAATAATTGGCAGTTTTAACAAACGAAAAATTGATCCCATTACTCAGGATAGAATTTTCCACCTTTTTCAAAAGAGGTGCTTATTAAAGAGGTCAGTTCCTTTTTTTTTTTCTCCCAGGGTCATGCATATGTAAGTAAGCATGGCTATTATGTGCCATCTATGAGAATGGACGGGTGAGCCATAAACACAAACATTCAGACACAGCCAGGTCTCTGGCGGTTCTGTTCGCCAATTACAGTAATGCTGATGACATATCTAGTTTAATGCACATGGCATTAAAGTTGTCCCCCCTTTTCTAGGAAAATCTAATTACACCAAACCCAAGCACTCAATCAAACCTGTTATTCTGTGGCTAAACAGCCTGGAGTTAATGCAATTTGAGGAGATCCAGGCCGTGACTGGAAACGTCATGTATTAACAATATCTAATGGGGGCTCCCGTAGGTAAATGAATATGCTAACAAGCAAGATCACTGCTAAATCTAATATCTTTAAGCTGTTTAATTCCAAACAGTCCCT
Source organism: Suricata suricatta (assembly GCF_006229205.1). Classification (NCBI taxonomy): domain Eukaryota; kingdom Metazoa; phylum Chordata; class Mammalia; order Carnivora; family Herpestidae; genus Suricata; species Suricata suricatta. The sequence continues at coordinate 126,764,913 of NC_043708.1, forward strand.
TAATAAATCAATTGACCAGGAGAGCTGATGCCCCTATCAATTATTCAAGAGAGCAAATAAATATTTCAGATGATTTGATAGGAAGGCTAGCACTGGTCTTATAGAAAGCTTTGCATTTCATTAGCCTCTTGCTAAAAGTTTTATAATGAGCAGAACACAGGTGGCATCCCCATTGCAGAAATGGGAATGAGAGAAATAAGAGATTGGAGATGCAGGCTCTCTTCATCTCTGCATTATTCCATTATCCATACTTTTCTTTTGTAATGTGAAAATTGGAGTCAAGTCCCCCAAAGAATTATCATTCTCTGCAATCACAAAGGAAATTAAAATGATCAAAAGTATGTCATATTGCAAGGGTCTTAATTGTAATTCCTATTGGAAATGCAATTATCAGATACCAATATCGTGGATATAATTTATGCAGTTTCACATCCAAATAGCCCTTCACCAAATATTTAATATTATCAATTCCATTTTCCAGAAGAAGAAACTGAGTTCCCCTAGTCATTTATAAAGTGCTGACTAGGTCACCTGTGTTTGAAAGTAGACGCTTTTTTTTTTTCTCTTTCAGTGTTGAAGACCATTATTCATATCGAATGCATACAGTTCTATTTAACATAATACCTGTCTTATGAATAATCTCTATTCAGGCTTCCAATTCTTTGTACCAGAAAGAAAAAGAAAGAGAGAGAGAGAGAGAGAGAGAGAGAGAGAGAGAGAGAGAGAGAAAGAAAGAAAGAAAGAAAGAAAGAAAGAAAGAAAGAAAGAAAGAAAGAAAGAAAGAAAGAAAGAAAGAAAAAGGAGGGAGGGAGGAAGGAAGGAGGAAGGAAGGAAGGAAGGAAGGGAGTGAGGGAGGGAGGGAGGAAGGAAGGGGGAAGGAAGGAAGGAATTAAAGTGATTGACATCATTTTCCTTAATGTGTGTGTGAATGTTTCTTTACATGTTGAAAATGAACCTGGCAGAGAAAGGTGAAAGCAAGAAAATTAATGGAAGCAAGGTAGTTACTCCTGAGAGAGCCACCCTACCGCGTTTTGCTTTACTCTGTGGGTGTGGTGACCCATATGCCACCGGCCATGCTTGAAAATTGCTGGTGTGTTAAATAAGCATTTTCATTCTATCTGTGAAAAGAGGACAATTTGTCTATTTTTGCCTCAGCTTTGAAATGGATCCAACCACAACTCGATCAAATTTTGCGATTGCGGGACTCAAAACTAAAATGGCGTGGCGTCTTCATGGCGTTTTACAGTTTACAAACGTAAAGTCTCTGTTAAATTACTGTAAGCATTATGGTTATGAGAAGTACTGTAAGAAAGGAAAAGAATTTAGATGATTTGAAAAATAAAACTTAATTGTCAGAAGGTTTGAATATAAAAACAGTTGACGACTATTTCTCTAAATGGAAAGATCCATATAAAAGTCACTGCGCGAGGGTTTTCTGTGCCGGCAGTTCTACTCTACAAAACACTCAATGAGCTATGAAAGAGACATCTCAGCTACAGAAAATCATAATTTAAATGTTAGGTTTGTTCATTTTCAGCTTCATGAATCAATAGAGTAAATCCTTTATATTACTCTGTAAGTAAAATCTGGTCATGTTTAAAATCAGCCTTTGGTTCTTCAACTCACCAGAAATATCTTTTCAGGGAACCATTGAATTAAGTGTTTTTTGTTTGTTTTGCTTTATTTAATAGTCTAAACCCCAAAGGAATCATGGAGGATTTGAACAAGTTGGTAGACTCAACGTGTGAGGCAATCTAAACCTGTGAGGCAATGTCTCCATCCCTTCCTGCCCCAAATACCTAGTAATTATGGAAAATAAATATTTTTAATTAACTCCACCTAAAAAAAAAAAGGACAAGTCATGTTGCATAAGAAATTCGAAAGAAATCTCAAAAATGAAAGACTTGTGAAATTGAACCTAAAAGGAGATGAGAACCAAACGTCTATCAGAGAAGAACCGAAATAGCAGATGCAATGATCTTCTGGGGAACCCCAAAGACATATGGCAAAATGGGCACCCCATGGAGTGATATTTTGGTCCCCACATCGGGGTGATTCAGGGACCCGAGCTCACTCCAACTCCCAACTGTCTGAAGGCATGAGGAAACACAATGGTGACATTTACCTGGAAAGAGACATCTCCGTACTCAGAAGGCTCGGTACTAGCATTTCCTGCCCACCAGGCAATTGATGCCCTGTGTCTACACCATCGCTGGAGGAAGGCCTCTGTGATCACATACATAAACTTGTGCACATGTCCAAGAAACACACACTCTCGAACAAAAACAAGGACACCTACCTCCACAAAATATACTTTGGGAAACAAAGAACATTAATAGAGCAAACAGATCAACAAATTAAAAGAAGCACCATTATGAGTTATTATTATTAATGCTAATAATAGTAGTAGTAGAATTTTGATCTGATGAGCAAATAGCACACTAAGCATAACTGAAGAACAAATTTAACGATTTGGAAGACTGTCTAATATTTATATAGGTCCCTGTCAGACTATTCAACTAGAAATTGATCTTCCAGTTTAAACGCTGGCCAAAGATTAACTTGAGAGGTGATATTTCAGAGCAGTGGTTGAAGGCACAAATAAGCGTCATTCCTCTCTTCTGGGATTCTCAGATTATAGTAAATCATCAGACTACAGTGACCAGGGCAGAAACATCTTAACTTTCCAAAGCAATGACTTCTCTGAGTTGAGATGGAAGATTATGCTCTTAGCTATCATTGCAGGATATCATAGGAAATCCTTCTGAAGAATGTTCTTTGTTTTTGGAAGATTAGAGTTGAAGATATACCCACTACAATACTTGATGTATTTATATGGTACGTTTCCCATGTACAAAAAAAAAAAAAACATTTCCCTAGATGATTTCCTTTATATGGTAATAAGGAATCCAAAAATCTGTATTTCAGTATTTCCTTTTTGCTTTGTCTACCAGGAATCCCATAGCTAAATTTATTAAGGGACAAATGATTACAGATAAGTAATCATTATATTTTAAATCTTCATTTTAAATCTGTTTCATTTTTACAATTTAATTCTGAGTAATTAAAATAGAAAATAATGCTTGAAGGGCACCTGGATGGCTCAGTCGGTTAAGCATCTGACATCGACTCAGGTCATGATCTCACGGTTTGTGGGTTTGTGGGTTCAAGCCCCACATTAAGCTCTGTACGGTCAGGTCAAGGAGCCTGAAGTCTGCTTCGAATTCTGTGTCTCCCTCTTTCTCTGCCCCTACACCATTTGTGCTCTCCCTCTCTCAAAAATAAATAAACATTTTTTTTAATTTAGAAAAATAATGCTTGATACTTAAGCTGCTTAAAATTTTGTTGAAGTTGGCATGCATCTATCGAATAGTGCAGCCATAGTTGACGTCATGGCAAATGTGAGTTACTGATGAGAAAGCAGTTGCTGTATCGGATGTGTAGTGTGTGGCTAGGAAAAGGCCTGTTAACATTTGCAGGATTAAGCACACCCCTACGAGAGAGCCAAAGTTTCATCATGTTGAGATGTTAGAGGGGGCAGGGAGGTCAATGAATGATTCGTTAACAGTTTTAATAAGTGGGTGAGATTTTCGGATGTTGGTCATTAAATTCTTACAGTTGAAATACAACAATGGTTTTTCATATCATTGGTCATGGTTAGATTCCATGTGAGAATAATGATAACATACATTGTATTTATTTTAAGTACTATTTTTGTGATATCTTTGTTAGTTTTTCTTCAAAGCCTTCACCAATTTATGGTAGGTTTGGTTTAATTGTGGCTGGTGGTGTTGGTTGTGGGATTATATTTTATTTATCTAATAAATAGTAAGCCATAAATTGAGTAGAGTTCCATAATTCACCCAGAAGAATGACCTCTAAGTGATGTAGTAAGGGCCTACAGCTCATTATATTTATTGAGTTCTGGCTGATTAGAATCAAGGTATCACATCCTAACCTCCAATTTCTCTCAACAGTGTTCAAATCCTACACTCCATCACTCTTGCAGAACTTTTCCTCTGTATTCTAGAATCTGTACCACCTACCTTCTTTCTCATCTACATCTCATGACGTCACTCCTCCTCAGAAACATAAGCTCTAAGGCAAAATGTTTTCTTTTCCTCATGACCATTTATGTAAACTCGCTGACATCTTCCATCTGTATCCTTTTAAAGAACTGGGTGTGCAGCAAAGGAATTTGGAGGAGAATGTGGGATTTGGATTGATTTTTTATTTTATATTTTCCAGTAGAGGTCTATAAGGGAATTGGGGTCTTGAACAATGTCACAAACCAATTAGACTTTATAGGTATATATATATATAGAGAGAGAGAGAGACCACTCTATCCAATGAGAGTAGAATATACATTTTTCCCAAGTGCATGGAACATTTTACAGTATAGACCGTATGTTGGAACACAAAAATAGTTCTTAATAAATTTTAAAAGACTGACATTATACAAAATATCTATTTTAATCACAGTGCAATAAAATGAAAAATGAGCAAGAGGAAAAGAGTGCAACTTAGAAATATATGATAAGAGGAAGGAGCATTTCTTGATGATAACAAAAGAGAAGAGAGAAAAATAGGGGTAGAAAATGAAGGTGGCATTTTCTTCCCATTTGGCAGTTGGGAAAAGAGAACATTTATTTAACGTAGGGTATAAAATTCTCCAATTATTACTGTGGAACTGTCTGTTTCTCTCTTCAATTCTGTCCATATTTGCTTCATATAGTTTATGACTTCGTTGTTCGGGCATGCATGTTTATAATAGACATATCTTCATGGTGATTTGATCCTTTTATCCATACATAATTTTGTTTGTCTCTTAGAATGCATTTTGGTTTAAGGTTTATTTTGTCTTATATTAGTGTAGACCCCCACCCAGCTCTTATTTTGTTACTATTTGCATGGAATGTATTTTTCCATCCTTATACTTTCAACCTCTCTGTATCTTTAGATCTAAAGTGAGATTCTTATAGACCACACATAGTTGGATCTTTTTTTTTAATCTATTTTGCCAATTTCTGCCTTTTGATTGAAGAGTTTAATCGACTTACATTTAAAGTGATTACTAATAAGAAAAGATCTAGTTCTGCATTTTTGCTTAGTTTTCTATGTGTTTTATAGCTTTTTGCTCCCTCATTTCTTCCATTACTGCTTTTTTTTGTGTATTTAGTGTTTGGGTTTGTTTTTTTTTTTGTAAATTCTATTGATATTTTCTCTGTAGTTAGCATGGGGATTACATGTAACATTCTAAAGTTATAACACTCTGATTTTAATTAATAACAACTTAACTTCCATTGCAAACAAAAATTCCACTATTATATAGCTCCATGCCCCCCTTGTTATGTTACAAACTCAAGTTACAATAATACTGAATTTTATATTTGCCTACATATTTACCTTTATTAGCAATCTTTTTTTTATATCTTCCTGCAGCTTTGAGTTACTATCTATCTTTGGTTCCTTTCAACCTGAAGTCCCCTTAGAATTTCTGAAAGGCCATATCTAGTGGTAGTGAACTACCTCAGCTTTTGTTTATCAAACAGTGTCTTAATTTCCCCTTCATTTTTTGTAGGATTGTTTGGCTGGTTATAGTATGTGATGAACAACTTTTCTCTTGCTTCTCTCAAGATTGTTTGTCTTTGTCTTTGTCTCTTAACAGTTTCATTATAATGTGTATCTGTTTAGGTCTATTGAGTTTATCCTAGTTGGAGTTTATTCAGTTTCTTGAGTTTGTAGATTTATGAATTTCATCAAGTTTGGTAAATTTTCAGCTATTATTTCTTCAAAACTTTCTGTCCCTGGGGCATTTGAGTGGCTCAATCAGATTAGCATCCAACTTCGGCTCAGGTCATGATCTCGTGGTTTGTGGGTTCGAGCCCCATGTCAGGCTCTGTGCTGAACATTGCTCAGAGCCTGAAGCCTGCTTTGGATTCTGTGTCTCCTTCTCTCTCTGCCCCTCCCCCACTCACATTGTCTCACTCTGTCTCTCAAAAATAAATAAATATTAAAAAAATGTTTTTAAATCTTTCTGTCCCTTTATTTTTCCTTTCTCTTTCTGAGACTCCTATAGAATGTATGTTGGTCTGCTTGATAATGTTTCAAAAGTCCTTAGGTTCTGTTTATTTTTCTTCATTTCTTTTTCTGATCTTCAGACTCCATAATTTCAACTGTTCTGTCTTCAAGTTTACTGATTCACTCTTCTAATTGCTCAAATCTACTGTTGAAGCTGTCTAGTCAATTTTTTCATTTTAGTCATTGTACTTTTTAGCTTTAGAATTTCTGTTTGATTCTCTTGTATAATTTCTAACTATTGGTAATCTCATTTACTTTACATATTATTTCTTTCATTAGCTTTAGTTTCTGCTCTTTCTGTGTGAGGTGTTTATTGGTTTGTTTGTTTTGGAGCATACTTTAGTTATTTTAATGAATGTTTTAATGTTTATTACTTTTTGAGAGAGACAGAGACAGAGAGCAAGCTGGGAAGGTTCAGAGAGAGAGGAAGACACAGAATCCTAAGCAGGCTCCAGGCTCTGAGCTGTCAGCACCGAGCCTGACTTAGGGCTTGAATTGGCAAGCCACAAGATCATGACCTGAGTCAAAGTTGGCCACTGAACTGACAGAGCCACCCAGGTGCCTCTTAATAGTTATTTTAAAGTCTTTGTCTAGTAACCTTATTGTCTGAACTCATTGTTGATTACTTTTGTCTCTTGTGTGAATTATGTTTTCTGGTTTCTTGAATGCCTTGTCATTTTGTTTTAGAAGATTGGGCATTTGACTATTATAATGTGGTAACTCTGGAAATCAGACTCTCCTTTTTCCACAGAGTTCTATTTCTCTCTCTCTCATTCTAACATGTGTGTGTACACGCACACACATGTGTGCATACACATGCACACACATATATTTGATTATTGAAGGCTGCAGTATGCTTTGTTTGAGAATTTTTCAAATTTCTTTTTAAAGACTATTTCTTATCATGCATGACCACTAAGGTTTGATTCTTTGGCTTATGACTAGCTAATGTTTTGACAATGATTTCTTTAAATGCCAGGAGCTCTTCCAGTTTTTGTAGATTGACTTTGTTCTGGGCTATTGATCAACACTTATTTTGGTCTGCTCTGAACCTAGGAATCTGCCCCAGATGAGAGCTTAGGGTCTTCACAAGACTTTTCTGAGCATGCCTCTTGTCTGGAAATGTGCTTGGCCTTCTAAATTTCCCTTTAAATATAGCTGCTTTTGAATGTCCTAATTTCCCTAATTTCCTTCCAGGTCTTCCTCCAGGCCTTTGATGGTCTGTTGTACTGTCCACTCATAATCCCTTGTTCTAGGTGTCTGTGGGTCTATAGGTCCCTTGTAGCTTTTACAAACAGTGCCTGTTCTTTTCCTGCCTGAATTCTGAGCTAGGAAAAATAGAAATAAACATCTTGCATTAGTCCTTTGGGTATCTCCCAAACAGGTTAAAACAGATGCCTACAATAATTTGCAGATAAGTTCTGCTCTTCTCCTTCTGGTTTGATGGAGGCAACTGAAACCAGTTTGCTGCCACTTCAAAACTATGATCACTGTTTTGTTAGGGGAAAGAGGGGCTAGGGGTGAGTTAGAATGCCAAAAACATTCCTACCATGTAGACATGACTTTTTCTTGATTGGTTGTTCAATTGATTGCTGTAAACCTTCGATTTTTTTTCTAGGGCATTGACAAAGTTTGTTCAAGTCATTTTGTTTTGTTTGTTTAGTATTTCTTTGAGGAGAACAAAAGTCCTAGTTCACCAATTTGTCCTCTGTATGCATTTTTAAGCTGCCCCATTGCCAAAAGCTTTAAACAATTGGGTGGAGAAGTTAGAACACTAAAGTAAATAAACAACAACAAAAAAGTGATAATAGTTTGTGTTTCCAGATTTGAAAATAAAATCACTAAACCCATGGATTTTATTCAGGCTAAAAGTAAACAATGTAGGGACTGACATTAGTAATCCTACAAACATGGCCTGCATGTTTTTGTAAAAGGAGGTCTTTAAATTTCTGTAATAAATAGTAGGAGTAAAAAGAGACATGAACAACTAAAAGTACATGAAGTTTGTTGAAAGGTAAAGGTATATTCAGTCTTTTTCTTTTTTCAGTGATATCTAAGCTTGTGCACAACTACTTTTGCCTAGAGACTATTTTCAGTAGATGTTAAAACAAATTATATAAAAGGCAAGTGAAAATTGTTCATTCTAAGAAGCTAGGTTTAGGGTTGCTTGGGTGGCTCAATCGGTTGAGTGTCTGACTTCAGCTCTGGTCATGATCTCTCAGTCTGTGGATTTGAGCCCCTCGTCGGGCTCTGTGCTGACAGCTCAGAGCCTGGACCCCGCTTCAGATTTTGTGTCTCCCTCTCTCCCTGCCTCTCCCCTGCTCTCTCTATTGTCTCTGTCTCTCAAAAAATAAAATAAAATGCAATAAAGACATAAAAATTTTTTAATTAAAAATAGAAGAGGTCAGGTTTATCTTCAGAAAAGATAAGAGGGACTTAAAAAGCAGTTGATTCCTCAGCAGAAGCTAGAAATGATATCAGTATTCCAAAGTTGTGCTTCCATCAAGAGAAACTTCCTTGTTCATCCAAATACACCACGATAAATAAAGGACTTTCAGAAGCAACCAGACATCCATTCTCTGTAGTCCATCAGCCACATCGGCTGAGAATCAAAATGTTACATTCATCAATTTCAGCTAAATTAATTTTAACGAAAAAGGCCACTCCTTCATTGCTTTTGAGGCGCAATAGAATCTTTCACTTGTAAACTCTCAGATCCAAATGTTGTTTTTGGATTAACATTTATAGAACATATCACCATTTTTGGGGGGCACATTTTTGTGAATTATCTCAGACAAATAGTATTTCATGCCCATTGGAGAGAAGAAAAAAAATAGGCTCAAAGAATTAAAATCTTTTGACCAAAATTTCAAGGCTAGTACATGATAATACTGGAATTTATTGTGGATCTTTTATACTGTTAACAACAAATTGATTTTTATTTTAATTTATGCTGCAGATTTGATGTTGAATCTCCCCCATGGAATCTCTTTCTTTCCCCCTCTCTCTCCCCATCCTCATTCTCTCTCTGTCACCTGTGATCAGCTACGCTATATTTAACAGATAGCCATCCATGTGCAGCTTTATCCCATTGGCTCTAATAGATCTTTACCTATTTGATGGTGGTCGTCACCTTCTCCTCTGCATTTTTCCCTCTTCTAAAGCAAATGACCCCTTGTTCCTTAACTGTCTTCTACAGATAGAACAGACTGGAATTCGACAGCATCTGTTCAGGTGCTAGGCATACCAGGTTCAAACTCAGCAACAGCACTTGCTAATGAGAATGTCATTCACCTCTAAACTTGAGGGTACAAGTGATGGTACCCATGGTGGGTTGATGTTGGGGATGAATGAAATAATCTGTGTAAAAACTTAGCACACTAGATCCTTTCCACTTGCTGAATGGGATGCTGCCTGATGCATGAATCATTGAATAAAACCAACTAGATCTTTAAAAACAAACAAACAAGTAAACCTAGCACAGATTTGATACATAACTAATGTCAATTATTACTAATGTTTTTCTCACTCTTTTCTGATATTCCAGTTGTGTCTTTTTCTCCAAAACTTGATATCTACAATAGTACAAAATACTCTCAGGTTTGTCTGTTGAATTTTAATACAGTGGGACTATTCCAATTATAAATACTTTATTGTACCCACCGCCCTACAATCATAATACTTTTGTAGCCACATCTTTCTGATGACTTAAATCAATTACTCTTACTTTAAGCCCTTAACTATCTCTCTCATTTAGTTTGTAGATGGACAGACAGATAGATACAGATATCCTTACTACTGCTAAGCCACATTTTCTCCAATCTGTTTTTCAAAATTTGGGTTTTGAAACCCAAGTGCAAGGCCTTAGATTTTTGTGACTTTCATCTTCTTTTTTCTTAATGTTTATTTATTTTTGAGAAAGAGAGCCTGAGCAGGGGAGGGGCAGAGAGAGAGAGGGAGACAGAATAGAAAGCAGGCTCCAGGCTATGAGCTGTCAGCACAGAACCTGAAACGGGTCTCGAACCTGTGAACCACAAGATTGTGACCTGAGTTGAAGTCAAAGTCTGATGCTTAACCAACTGAGCCACCAAGGCATTCCATAGGTTTCATCTTCTTAAGTTGAGTTCATTTTGGATATCAATTTAGCTGCCTAATTTTTGATACCCTTGTTTTTATGCCATTAGTAGACTCTATTAATATTCTTTTACCTAACTATAAATTGTCAATAAAAACATGACAAAGACAGACACACAGAGAGAGTCCTATGGTATGCTCCAAGTTACCTCCTTTAAATCTGTCATTTGACCTATATTTGCACATCCTGGCATAGCAATGAAAGCTATACTTTGTAGAGGTTACTCTTTTTGAGGTATTGCATAATTTGGTTTAAAACAATGAACTCTTGCCAGCATTAAAAAGAGCTTGAAAATTAAGTACCAATGTCTCCGTTTGCTAGTAAGGAAATTAAGTCACCGAGACATTCACAAAATTTCCCAAGGTCACTCAGAGATCTCCCCCTTCTCCAAGCCCAACAGGATTTGTTGCCAGTAAATGATCCCTAATTGTTGGGAAGGCTGCATCAGATGACTTACAAAACAAACAAATGATGCTTTGAGCCCTTTCGAGAATTACTTTCCTTTTCTTTCATTGCACACTTTTGATCTGTCATAATTTGGAAATTACTTCAAAAATGCAAAGCAGCTTGACATAATAGTCTAAAATGAAAGTAAAGGGGCATGTGGGTGGCTCAGATGGTTAGGTGTCCAATTTCAGCTCAGGTCATGATCTCACAGTCCATGAGTTCAAGCCCCACATCAGGCTCTGTGCTGATAGCTCAGAGCCTGGAGCCTGCTTTGAACTCTATGTCTCCCTCTCTCTCTACCCCTCCCCTGCTTGTACTCACTTACTCTCTTTCTGTTTCTCTCTCAAGAAAAACATTAAAAAAATTTTTTAATCAAAGTATATGGGATACCCTTTCTTAATTAGAAGTGTCCATTGTGATGAGTTCAGATTTCCACCATTTACTAAGATGACTTTCTGAAACTAGGTGATTTGTGCTATTGATTTGGAAACACTGTACAAAATCATTTGCTTCTCATCAATGCATTATTGTAAATGCATGAAATGCTTGCTACACCCCCAATGAAATTAAAACTTGATGACAGGTCTATTCATAAGTGCGACAGGTCCCATCCAGAGGTTGTTTTTATTAACATATGGAACTTAAATTTTTTTAATGTTTACTTAGTTTTGAGAAAGAGAGAGAGAATCAGAGTGTGTGGGAGGGAGGGGCAGCGAGAGAGGGAGACACAGGCTCTGTCTGAGCTGTCAGCACAGAGCCTGACGCGGGGCTGAACTCCTGAACCCCGAGATCATGACCTGAGCTGAAGTCAGGCGCTTAACCGACTGAGCCATCCAGGCGCCCCTATTAATATATAGTATTGTAAAAATAATTTCCAACTGATACCTAAAGAAGCATGGGAATGGAATGTGCGGGATATTTTAACTGGTGTCTTGTTTCAGACATGGGTAGAGTCTCACTGGGGATGTTAGTTGTTTATCTATCCATGCGTTCCTTCTCTTTTCACTAATTTAATTTAATTCCATTTATATGTAACCAGAGAGCAGCTTTCCCTGTAGTATACCCACTCCATTTGTAAACTGAATTGAAGTCACCATCCCTGCTTTAATGGCTGTGAAGGACTGAGAAATTAATAGCTCTCTCTTGAATTAGTAAATTCTATTTTTCCAAAGAGAGAAAAGTACCTCATAAAAATAAGTGACTAGAGTCCCTTTTATTTTATTTTTATAACAAGTCTTTTTATGCCATAGTTTTAAACCCCCTTTTACAATAACATCTTACATTTACATAGTGCTTTATACTTTTCAAAGCACTAGCATGCACATTATCCTATTTTATCTTCACAGCAACCTTCAGACTTAAGTAGAATAGAGCTAAAAGGAGGTTCCTGCTGCAGACGGAAGCGTGAAAATATTCAATGACTTTTCACAAACTGAGCTGATGGGCCGGGGCTGGACCTCTTGGCTGCCAGTCTAGAATGTTCTGTGATGTTCCTGCTCGCCAAGGAAAAGGCAGATAGAGAAAGCACTAAAGGAAAAAAGAGTTTCTTACTGAGATGTGCATACATTGATTAAGAAAAACACATTAAAAAATTAAAAAGCTAACATATTGCCAAATGCAATGGGTTCCTAGTAATAAAATAAGTGAAAGTCCTTAAGGACATTTTTACCGAAACTGCAGAAAATAATGTAAACTTCATAGTTTATAACCTTAATACCCACATGCACACACAAACATGCATATTTAATAATGTGAAGAGTAAATCCATCTTCTAATTTGAATATGTAAACCGAGTTCAATAAAGTAATCTTTTAAGCTGTGTATTTTTAAGTAATATTCTAGTTTATAAGAAAAATGAAGTAAAATATTAGTGTTTTTGTTTTTTTAATTGATTTTAAAGTATTCCTCCATTTTTCTTTCTTTCTTTTTTTAATGTTTTATTTATTCTTAAGAGAGAGAAAGAGACAGAGCACAAGGGGTCGAGGGGCAGAGTGAGAGAGGGAGACACAGAATCTGAAGCAGGCCCCAAGCTCTGAGCTGTCAGCACGGAGCCCAACGCGGGGCCTGAACTCACAAGCTGTGAGATCATTACCTGAGCTGAAGTCTGACACTCAACCGACTGAGCCACCCAGCTGCCCCTTCCTCCATTTTTATTAACGTGTATTTGTCCTATAACTTATACTAACCCGATTTGTGGGTTATCTTAGATATCATGCTGTATAGAGTGTTTATGATATGCATTTATACTACTTCAGGACGACACATTTTGTTACCAGAGTGCATAAAATATCACACGGACATAATAAATTTCCAGGAATGTTTGCTTAGTTCAGTCACCCGGTAACACATTTTTGGTTTTTCTGAGCACCTACTATGCCCCAGACCGCATCCGAAGTGATGAAATTTTAAGAAAGTAAGTAACACTCAGATACCCAGTCTCTGTACTTGGAAGAGAGACACTTGATAATGACAAAACAATGATAAAACAATTGTGGAAAGGCAAATATAAAATGTGCTATGAATACAAACCCAAAAAATCATTAATTTTTTAATTAAACACTGGAGGGGGCCTACTTTGTTGAGTTCTGTGTTGGTCATGAGACTGTTGAAAAAAAATCCAGGAGCATGGAGTTCAAATCAAAGTATCAGCTGAGCAAAGGTGATTCTGGAGTCCAGAAAGGAGAACGGGGGAGAAATTGCATTAGGGATTGTTTGGGGTCAGGTAATAACGAACCTAAAAGAGGAGGCTGGAAAATTTTAAGTTTATGTCAGATACATTGGGAACCATTACAAAGGGTACATACCACTTCGGTTAAGAGGTGCCTGAGTGGCTCAGTTGGTTGAGTGTCCCACTCTTGATTTCGGCTCAGGTCATGATCTCATGGTACCTGGGATCAAGCTCTGCATTGGGTTCTGCTCTGAACCTCTGTCTCTCTGCCACTTCTCCAGTTGCTCTGTCTCTCTCTCAAAATAAATAAACTTGAAAAAATAACAAAGTAGAACCAATATGCTTTGAAATGTTTTAGGTATATAAAGCATAGAAACTCACTCAAATTGGCTTAAATCTCATGAGGTTTCCAAAAATACACACACACATGCAAAGCCTGAGGTCACAGGTTTTTCCTACTAACTAAAAGCATGGCGTGCAGCCAGGGAAACTCAGAAACATCAAGGAAGAAAGCCAGGAAGCCTCTCAGGAACGCTGGGAACTCATCACATTCTCTCTTCGGAGCCCTGCATGGGTCTGTATTTGCAGATCCTGCCATGGGCTTTTCTCTCTTTCTCCACAAACTGACTCCTTGACCACAACAGATGATGGGTGCTCACCATTCTTGAGTTTGCAGGTCCCTTTTATTCGGGTTGTGTAATCTAGTTTTTGACAAGACACTCTGGCTGAGCTGGGTTGGAAAAGAATCATATAAAGCTAGAGGGCATGGTACAAGGCTGTTTCCAGAAGCTTCTTCATTTGCAGTTGAAAAGATGCTACTTCTCGGTTAGGAGCACAGAGGCTGAATCTGAATAGTCTATGTTTGAATCCCAGTATCAACCCCCTTGTTCTGTGACTTTGGGCAATTTCCTTAACACAAGGAATTATACACCACATTACTACCATTTGACTTGGGTTGGACCACTGAGGCACAGAGAAATTAAAGAACTGGCTTAGTGTACCCATCGGTCAGTGAATGGATTTATAGTCTGGTCTTTGAGCACATGTTCTTAACCACTAAGTTATTTTAATTGCAAGGAAACACATTGAAATACCTTCTTCCTTTGCTAAGACATTTAAAAATTTGTCTTTTCTATCTAATGAGTAGCTTAATCAGGCCAGTAGTTATTAATAATAGAGCGGTCAAGGGAGAAAAAGACGTGGAAAAGAAGGTACTCTTTTGAAAGGTTTCTCTTTGAAAGAAAACAGTATTATGAAAATTTTTGCATCACTTTCTATTTAAAAGTATTTTTCTCAATACATATATTTGTGGCTCCAGATGTGTCTTCCTGTGAAAATAGCCTTTAATATATTTCTATGAAACAGTGTGCATGGCTAATTCTTCCTAATTCTTTTACTCTCCTTGACTCTGGAAGATTAGCCTGCTGTCAGGTTCTGGATAATTACGAAAATATCTAAGCTGGTTTTATAATATTATTTATCTTTATTGCTGAAAACCCAGCAGGTGAAGAAAAATGAAGACAATTTGGTAAATAATGGATGCAGAGATGACTTATTGTTTTTCTGCAATGAGAAATAAGCACAGTTTATTATGTGACCTTTCTTGAAGTACCTGTCAAAAACTCAGAAGTAATAAAGCTTGACTTGCAAAGAGTGACTGATTAAAAAAAGATATGCACTTAAAATGCTGTATCTCTTTATTAAAAGTTCATCTTCTATTTGTGTAGAAATAATGATAGATATAATCCCCCCCCAAAAAAAAAAACTTATGGCTGTCCCCCACATAATGCACATCAATGCGTCTACACTCACTGATTATATTTTTGGACATACCTTAATTTACAATGTGCTAACAAAGATGTTTTGCAACTTATGCATGTTTTGTCTCTTTTACAAAAGGTCGCCTTAGATTCTGATCATTTTTTTTCCTGGTGGAGCTTGAAGGTGGGGAGCTCATTTGACTTTGAGTTCCTTCGGATCCAGCTGCAGCTTATATTTCTATGAGTGGGCAAAGGCTTACCGTTTTTTTTCAACTATACATTCTAGAACTTCATCTAATTAGAATATTTTGGAACTATATGTGTATATCACCACATTTCAGAACGACCACGCCTATCATAAAATATTGTTGTAGTGCAGCTTCAGTAATGCGTTAAACAGTCTAGTGTATTGGAAAGATTTTGTTTCATTTTAACCCTCTTGGTATTCTAAAGTTTTAAGATTACACACAAACTAAACAAGATGATTTTTTGTAAGGCATAGACATTTAACACATTCCTTTCGTCACATCATGTTGTTGTAAAGGTCTTAAATAAAAATTTCTTGTACATGCAAAGTTCCTGTAACAAATAAAATCAGAAGTGCCCTCTGAAATAAATGCAAAATTGATAAAACTAATGAAAAGACAATAATTGGTAACCAAGTCACAGCAGCAGAATTTCCTTATGATGGCATACGGAAGTAACTATTTTAGAATTTCTATTTGCTTTTCTGTATAAAACACAAGAACCTATCTTTTAGAACATATTCTTTAAAATGGTCTTTTCTAGTCTAGGCTCTGTAATTAGCAGGATGTTGAATTATCTTCCCACACAAGAAAGAATTCACGGGGGTTCCATGGATCAAAATGATTGCTTGACAAACACACACACACACACACACAATGAACACACAATAATAGTAAAATCTTTTTGTTGTTAAGTGTTTGTAATTACTTTTAAAATGTCAGAAAGGAAAGAAAGGTTTGCTGCAAATTTCACAAACAGCCATCACACAAGCTTTTAATTTTACTTATAAAAGCTCATAATCTAAGAAAAGAAGAAGAAGAAAAACAAAAAACTTGGAGCAATCCTTTAATACACTCTATTCTGTACTGGGTGCAATTTTGCTTCATCTTCTTATTTGGATGCAACTCTGTGGCCTTGAGTTTTGATAGTTTTTCTAGAAACTGCATTTTATTTCTATCTGCTTATAGCTGGGAAAAAAGGAAGAAATAAAAGAAAAGAAGGAAAAAAATCCCAAATAATGAAACCTCCATTTAATATTATTTAAAGAAAATGTGTTCTATAGTTTTGTGGTTTTGTTTTTGTTTTTGCTTCTTCTCTAAAATGATTGGGTTTGGAAAATCCTGCTCAGTTTCTTAAATAAGAGATGAATTGCCTTATTTTAACTCGGATTTGGTAAACTGACTCAAAACATTTGAAATAGGTAATTCTTCTACGACATTCTAGAGCAACTGAAAAACAAAACAACAGAAACATTTGTGGGGTGTGCATATTTGTGTTACCAACTCTAAAGACGGTGTTCAGGTTTTTACTTTTTTTATTGCCTTCAGAAGAGAGAACCAAAAAATTGAGTGTGTGTGTGTGTGTGTGTGTGTGTGTGTGTGTGAGAGAGAGAGAGAGCGAGAGGGAGAGAGAGAGAGAGAGAGAGAGAGGATGTATGGACGCTCTCTGCATACTGGTAATTTGCTTGGTTAGTCTGATGACTGACATGGTGAAGTCCTATCAAACATAACAGGAGAACAAAGGAATTTGTCAAAGCAACCTGGGAATCAGGGAGAAGATGTCTTTCGCTCTGCTCTCATTTAATCAGAGAAGAGGTCTTTGTGACACTTTTTTTAAGACCAGATATTTTAGGATATGAGAGATTCAAAGATTGATAAAAATCATGTTTCTGTTTATAAGCCTTCCAAAACACATCAATAATTAAGTTCATCACATTGGTTTTGTTTGTTTGTTTGGTTGGTTTTTTTTTGGCACTTTCCCCAGCACTGGTGGAGCGAAGTAAAATCAGAATTCTATGAAAATTTTTCAAATACATTTCCCGGTCATACTGTACCTCTTGGTATTTTCTTCTTTAGTCTATTTTTTCATACCACTCTTTCAAGACACACACACACACACAGATCACACACACAAACGCACATTCCAACACTGTGAATCCTGGTAACTCATAGCCATAAGATTATTCTTAAATCTACTTGATCTCATTCTTTAAAACTTAATGATAATGAATGAGATGGAGGCATAATTGTATTTGGATTCTTACTCATCTGTACACTAAGAACTGATTTTTTAAATACGGGATTAAACTTTAGAAACTTAGAAGTTTGCTTCAGAATGTATGAAATGGGTCCTGTCCCTTTAATATGTAAATCTATTGAAACCCAGCCCTCCACATTGCAAGGGTCTCTCTGTTTATTACTTTATGACATTTCCAGACTAAAGGTGCAGGCGGGGCTCACATTAATTTGCTTTATGTTTGACTAGAGAGGCTTCCCATAACTATTAGAGCCCACTTCGGGCTCACTTCATTTCAGACTTCTTGTCAGTCATTTGAGAGTGATATGGCCTGCGGCCTGGGAAGAATAAACACATCAGATATTAGGTAAAGCTTTGATGTATGGGGGTTGCTGAATGCCAACACCTCTTTCTGCGGATAGAGAAGATCAGAAAGTGGGAATGAGATTAGGGTAGGAAAAAGTATTACAGACAGGGGTCTGGCCAGTTTTTCTGGAACATTCCAGCTCAGGATAAACAGAGTGGGCAAAGCTGGATTCATTTCATTTATGCTTTGGTGCTTTCCATGGTAGTCGCTCCAAAAAGAGGGATAGGAGAGGGAACGCATGCTTTGTTTCTCTTTCCATTATTAAACAGATATTTGATATTAAACGACATTTGAGAACTAATATCACAAACCAATGGGCAACATCTTGGCCACTTTTCACAACTGGTCGGAAATTAATGGGTTTCCCTAAATCATCATTTGAATTCACACATTTTGCTTTCTTATGCTCTTAAATGCTCCACCTAACACATTTTTTAAATTTTTTATTTATTTATTTTGAGGGGGCGGAGGGCAGAGAGAGAGGGGGCTGTCAGCACAGAGCCCGATGGGAGGCTCAGTCTCACGAACCATGAGATCATAACCTGAGCCAAATCAAGAGTTGGCAGCTTGACCGACTGAGCCACCGAGACGCCCCTTCACTCTTTTGAAAAGTAGATTTAGAAAAAATAAAAAATAAAAAGTTGACTTTAGAGAATGGGAAAATAAATAATTTTTTTATTCTAGAAATGACAAATATCTTTCCTGCCCCTAAGCTACAGAATGCATTAGTGACTATTACAATTTCAACTTGGGGACGTCCATGAATGACGGCATTATTTAGTGAGAAGTTTCCACATTTTAGAGAAAGGGAGTTTCACCCAGAGGGATGGGTTTTATTTTCCCATATGTTCAACTTCCATTTGTTCTGGCTGCCTTGTACTTCATCTTGAAGCTATTGTCTGTGAGTCTGATTTGAATACAGACATTTGCACTCATAGCGCAGCTGGTTTTCCTGTTGGGTTATACAATTCCTATTGAGAGCTAATTATTTCATACAGTGTTGATACTATCAAAGTCTTGAGACTCTCCACACATGATGACGGCCATATATTATTATCTCATGGATTGAATTAAGCAGCCGTATCTTACATTCTCATTGTATCCCCACTCTGCGTGCCTGCCTTGCATTGAGTCCCCTTTTCCAGGACTGAGTGATCTCCTGGCTTCTTCAGTGTCATCTGGGTGAAGGGAACACCCCATTAGCTGCTTTTCTTCCCTGTGAATGAATCAAGGAAGCTCCATTTGTTGAAAGGAAGAATCTGTATATGAAATTACAGATTACAAATTAAAATATAATAGTGCTCTCCCTAGGGTTACAAATCAGAGCCTCTGGGAGGGAGCCAGTCACACTATAGGGCATTCCTCCCCTGTGTTGTTGCCTTAAACAACCTAACAACACAAGCTTTGTGTAGTTAAAAGAAGTGAGGAAAGTAGGGTAAACTGAGCTTAAGGTAAGTGATTTTATGACAGATGCATAAATCAAAAATTATATATATATGGATATAATGCAGGTATCTATCTACCGATCTATCTATATCTGAAGCTAGGGGATATGTAAATGTTTCTATACATTTTTTTTAAAAACCCAAAATAATAGTGAGCCACAATGGTGAAAACTATTTAGAAGTTACAATAAGTAAAGAATAAAACAAAAACAATTTTTGCCCTAGAAGAATGGGGAAAATGAAAGAGTCAGGAACCCATGTTTTTCCTTAAGGTCTAATTTTCTTGTAGATGAACCAAGAGTATGAATGGTGATTTTTCTAGAAGCCTAGAATCTTGACTCATCATGATTAATAAATAAATATGATCCTTTCTTTCTTTGTATGGACCTCTTCATGTTGTTTGGTTAGGGATACCTTGACAGATCAGCCATAAATCGGATTAAATACCTTAAAGCAATACGTACTCACTTTGTAGCACTTATAGCAACTGTTAGCATTTACTTATTACATAGATTTTGCCAACCACTGTGCTAAGGATGGTCCGACCACCTACAAGTAGTCACTTTTAGGGATCTCCATTGAATCATTTAGTTTTGGGAAGTTAGAAAAAATAGAATAAAATAAAGATGTCCATGAGTGGCTCTCCATACTGACATAGTCTTATCAACATTGCCAATAAGGTTTTTATCAGCTTCGGGCATGAGGCAAATCTATCTTATTAGTGTGAAAACTAATGAAAGATCATCCTGACAATGATAATTAATTGCAGTTGTTGACAAGGACTCCTTTCCTTTGCACTCCCTTTTCTCGGTCTTTCAGCTCTCCTCTCTCAATTAGACATATGAAAAGTGCGGCCCTCCCCTTTGAGAAAGAAGCTTTTAGATTAATCATATTATCTTAAGGTTCCAAATCTCCATGCCTGCATGACCTTTCTTCCGTTAGAATCCATTATCTTAAACTATCACAATAATCCTGGCTTTAGGGAGGGAGAGAGGGAAGAGGAATCAAACCTAATAGATGGCAAATAAGATTAATCTATGATCTAAGTGCCGATTACACTTGGCCCTGCCCTTGAACACCCAGGTGTAACCTTGAAATTCACATCCACTAAGACACGGCAATTGGATTGAGTGTCCCTGAAGGCCTTAAGGGCAGCTGGCCAAGCTTTACCCATTACTCCCCAGTGAGATCCTGAGCCGTCTCAACCTCCAACTCTCTTTACTTGTGGAATTTGGCAGCTGTGCTTTTTCATGTTTGTTTTGGGATAGTTCACATTTTTGAGATAAAATACTTATTTTGGGTCCTTGATTTTTGTTTGTCAGAAGCACCCGGCCGTGGAGGGAATGAACTTTTACCTGGACCTCACAAGAGGAAAACAAATGGTCCGGCTCCTCAAAATCTGATAGCGGCACCAAAATAAATTCAAGTCTTCACTCCTTTCAAAACACTGACACACTGATCCTAAAACTACATATGTTTAAGAGCAACCCAGAGGAGGGGGAAGAAATCCCCTTTGCAATATTTGTCTTCGGAACCTTGTGCTGATTATTTTTCTTCCGCATGGCGGAGGTCTTGGAAAGGACACCCTTTCGGTAAAATGGAACATAACATGGGGAAGTTCAAGCTACTGGTGACATGGGCAGGAAGAAGAACTGTGCTTAGAAAAGACGGTTTCAGCCAAAGAGAAAGATCAGTGGCTCGAAAAGAGAGAAAGGAAACAAAACCATTCATGCATCCTCATTAAAAGTTGGTCCCATCTGTTAAAATTCAAAGTTGACCAGATAGAACGTTCTCTCGTCATGGATCTGTGTAGTCCAGATCTCTGAATGTATCGAAACTATGGCAGGTAGCATATAATTAAACCCAAAATGAGAAACAGGAAGGAAAATTAAGTCTGATTGAGGAAAAACACGTAGGCTACAAAAAGATAACAGGTAAAGCTTGGTGGGGAGAAGACATGAGCATTTCTTCTGAAAAAAAAGAGAGCAAAATAAAAAGTGTCAGAAGAATCAGGTAGGGAGTCCATCCCGAGCCACTTTCATCAGTATTAAGCCTTTCTCCATATTTTCTCTCTAGCAGATTCTCAACCAGACCTTCTCTCTCAACACAAAACAGCTCTGACCGGCTTTGCTCTATAAAGGCTATTTTGAGTGTTTTAACAAAAATTAGCACATATTACCTCTTTGGTCAGAATGAGGCCTGCAGGACAAAGGCCTCAAGCTTCTTAGTTCCTGGGTCCTTAGTCTGTATTTTCTTGAAATTTTATAACTTGATTCCTAAGATATTAAAAATGAATTCAAACTCACAAATTCAATCTCTGTTTCCTATTTTCACTTTCAAAAGTAGATTCTTACTTTTTCTTTTTCTTAATAGGTTTCATAACGCAGGTCCAGGAATAAAATATTTCAGAGACCATCTTTTTGGATATCGATGAGGTCCATGGCATCGGGCTTGTTGCATAACCTCTCCGAGTCACAGATGGGAGAAAGAAAGGATATGAAAACGGTTCTGTGTCTACCCAGGGTGGAGTTACGGATCAAAGCGTGTGATAATGGCTGGCTGATGGAGTTGAATCCCAGCTCTGTAGCTTATCAGCTGTGGGACCCTGGGTACATTGCTTCACCACTCTGTACTTCAATGCCATCACCTTAGAGTAGGAATATTAGTTTTAGCTACCCTAATGCATTTTGGGGAGGGCTTAAGTGAGTTAAAAAAGGTAAATTGCTTGGAAGAGATTTAATCAGTGCTCTATACCTGTTAACCCGCTGTTTCTGCCCTTGACTTGACCGTCATTAGCATCTCAGTTAATACTGTGTCTCTTCTTTTTCCTTTTCCTGCAAACTTAAGAGCACTGGGAAAGAGCACTACTGTTGGTTTCGTAGATGTTTGTAAGGATCACAGCTGAAAAAACATCAAAGAAATGAAGGATTCTGGGCACTCTGGTAAAAACACAAAGGATTCTCTGGGCCTCCCTTCTCTTCTGTGTTAGGACAGTGACATTTTGACTGAACGTAGGAGCCCTTGTCAGCTGTCCGGGGAGGGTTAACTCACACCTCAGTGAGAGGCTCATGCCATTAAGTCAGGGAGAGTAATGAAATTTCATTTAATTTGTCAGGAAGAAAGTGCTAATGTTAAAAGGCATTTAATAAAAAAGGGAGAGATTCTTTGAAAGGGAGTCCTTAAGTAATTACTTCAAGTGTCTTAGGCCTACTCACCAGAATATTTACATTAGTGTCTTACAGAGCCAGTGTGTAATTAAATTAGTGCAGCATTTACATTCCCTGCCTTTTTTTAAGACGTGTGATTTTATTAATCATCCTTAAAAAAAGAGAGAAAGAAAAGAACTTGATCTAATCAAATTAGATATTAGTTGAAATGTTCTTAGTGGGAGAATCGCTGAGTGAAAGTTGTGTGTGTGCGCGAGACGGGAAGGGCTGGGTCTGGCCTGGAGCAGCTGCACGCCCTCCTCATTTCCACTTGGAAGGACGCCATCTTTTATCTTCTCGGACCTGACATGGAAAGTCAGGTCAGCGACCACGGACTGTCAGCATATTGCGGTGGATATTCTTGTCGAGCTTGGATTCTCTTTTCAACGTGCCAGGGAGGACAGGATGGATACAGACGTGTGAGAGAAGGGAAGTACTTGTGAAGCAGAGGGGGGCTGGCCCATCCCCCATCCCTCCTCATGTGTGAAGCTTGGCGCTATCACCGCCCATGCCAAGAGGTGATAACGGATGTGCCAGGAGCTGCAGGAAGCTCACGGGGCCACCACCAGATGGATTCGGACCTCCCAAAGCGGGTCGCATCTAGGAGAAATGTTCTTGAACATTCCACTGGAAGTGGCCTGCTGCTGTTTTTCACACTGATTTAGAAAACATCCTCATGTGTCAATCTGTGCACGAATATCACGTGAACGACTTTGTTTTTCAGGTTTGTCTTCTCAAAGGGTGTAAGTGCTATGGACATAGGTCACAGAGTTGAAGAAGAAAGTAAGTACAGACATACAAAAGATGATATAGATATATAATTGAAAGATTAAATGAGGTCACATTATCAGAAAAGTTTGTAAACAATAAATTGCTGATAATTCTAGCTATGTTTTCTAACTACAGCCAGAGTGATTTTACGAAAATACAATCTCTTCTTATGGTTTTCCATGGTCTTCAGTAAAAGTCTGATATTTTCAGGAAGCCCTGCATTGCTCCCCTAATTTACAAAAGTTTCATTCTTCATGAATCTGTTCTTCAAGGGGCGCCTGGATGGCTCAGTCCGTTAAGCGTCCGGCTTCGGTTCGGGTCATGATCTCGCAGTTCGTGGGTTCCAGCCCCGCATCAGGCTCTGTGCTGACAGCTAGCTCAGAGCCTGGAACCTGTTTCAGATTCTGTATCTCTCTCTCTGCCCCTCCCCTGCTCATGCTGTCTTTCTCTGTCTCTCAAAAATAAATAAAAAACATTAAAAATTTTTTT
>NC_043708.1:126788643-126795894 GCF_006229205.1 Suricata suricatta
TGTACCAGTTTTCTCACGAGCCCACGGTAGGAAGTGCTGTTGTTAAGAATGTGCCCTCATTCTCTTCCGCTCTCAACTGGGGTGTGAAGAAATAAGGCACAGGATACCTGTTTTACAGTGAAGAAACCTGAAGTTCAGAGGGGGAAGCGAGAGGAAAGACCATTGGGCAAACACTAAAATCCAAGAAAAGTTAGCGCTTGCAAGTATTCAAGTGACAGAGAGCATCTGAGCAAGTAGTCGGTCATGGATTTTGGTTTTCCTTGGCTCTCCTGTTTTAGGTTTCTGACCACCCTGGTCATATTAATTAGCAGTATCATTTCTTTTTTCATAGCCGCATGTGTTGCTGATGTTAATTGTTAGATAATGAAATAACTTGACATTGTTTGCAACAAATTAAGACGCTGCCTATAAATAGGTTCCCATTCAGATATTAGGCTTCATGATGGCTGCATCACTACAGCCATTAATAACTCAGTGTTGTGGTTGCTTTCATAGACTATTATTATTGTTGTTGTTGTTGTTTACAGTGTTATTATTTCAGATTGAATGGTTTTTAAGCAAATTTATTTAATATAAAATGTGGTTGACGTTCTTTTATTTTATTTATGTTTTTTTAAATCGTTCTTCATTTTTGAGAGACAGTGTGAGTGGTGGTGGTGGGGCCGAGATCTGAAGCAGGCTCCAGGCTCTGAGCTGTCAGCACAGAGCCCGATGCAGGGCTCAAACTCATAGACTGCAAAATCCTGCCCCAAGCCGAATTCCAACACTTAACTGACTGAGCCGTTCAGGTGCCCCTGGAGATTCTTATTATGACTCAAACTTTAAGACTCTATGTCTTTCTCCAGTGTCCATATAAATGGGTATGTATGAAAATGGAGGACTAATTGAATCCCAATGAGATTATATATTCTATTTTGTAAAAAAAAAAAATCTAAAGTATCTAAATGGGAAACTTGATGCTCTGGATTTTGTACATTCAGGGGACTTAATCATCTGTGAACTTGACCTGTATCAAACCTTTTAGTCCATGTAAGAAATCTGTAAGATTATTATCCTCATTAGGTAGATGAGAAAATTGAAGTGTAAGACTATGGTAACTGGCCAGATCATAGAACCAGTGAATGGCAGAGCTGAGGTTCCAAGTGATGGCACCGAGTTCTACAGCCCATTCTAACCACAGTCCTTTTCACTTCCCCGTCCACAGACTCGCGCGCATAAACACATACATAAGTTTATACGTACAGGAGTTCCGCATACATTTTCTAAAGGAACAGGGAAAGTAGAAAGAGGCGTCCGTGTTTTTATTTGAGAAGAGCATCTGTGTCATATGCAATCTGGAGTGTCAACACATTCAAAAAGAGAAGAAACTGGTGGCCCTGTTAAATAGGAAAGTAAGTGATTTCTAGTAAAAGTGAGCATTTCAATTCGATCAATGTATTTGGTTAAACAAAGAAGAGAACAAACATTTTATAATCCATTTTATGCTTCTATTTACTTATTCTGCAATGTAATATCACTTTTGTTCAATGGGAGCAAAAAGCTCTCGCTGATGCTTGGAGAATTTTTCTAAATTGATGCTGCTTCGTGCATTTGGATCTTAAAAAAAAAAACCTATGTATCTTCTTACTAATATTGGTCCACTTAATGCTAAATTTACAGTGCCTTATTCCAAACATAAAGAAAACAAAAGTAAAAATAAAGTAGCTAAAAATATGTTCACAATTTCCTACTAGCAGCAGCTTTAATCAAAACCCAGATGTAATTTTTCCCCCTCCATGTCACTAATGACGTTTTGCAAATATATGGATTGTATTCTTTCTCAAGAGCTACTTATAAAGAGCGCACAATGAATGGTTCACCCCAGCGTTTGACCATCTTAGTTACTTAGCAGGACTCACTGAGGATCCAATCTGATCAGGTCTTGCCGTCATCGATCTGTCCTTTAAATGAGAAGGGATCGAAAAACCGGAAGCTATCGAAAAAGTCAATTCACATGAAAGGAAAACACATCCTTTCTGTCAAAGACCCTAAAGTAGTTGAAAAAAAAACGGGCCTGGGTGGATTTGACTCTTAGGCTCATTCTAAGGCAAGAGGGAGGGAGAAAGAAAAGAAAAACAGCAGACCACTTTGCTTTTGGAAAGAATGCTTTTTGAAAAAAAAAAAAAAAAAAAAGGAGCATTTCACAGAAGGACATAAAACAGCCAAACCTTTTTAACCGCAATTAAAACAATTGCTGACGTTATTGAGAGTTAACTACTGGCAAAGAAAGCATCCAATGACCAAAAGTCATGTTTGTGGCATTTATATAAATTATATAAATTATAATATAATCTATATGATATATATATATTGAAATGGGGGAAACAGGTTCAGAAGAAATGATTTGTAAGGATGTGGTTAAAACTATTTATATACCGGGTTCTATTTGTTTTACCACTAGTGGTGCACGGACAGCATGAAAGGTTATCTTTGACAAGGTTTTAGCTATTATTTTCTTCCAGTGAAATGGTATTTCTTGAGAAAAAAAGGTCTTTGGAACAAAATAACAATAAATCCTGATTTAGATACATAAACCTGCCATTGATATCACATAATATCAGTGTTCTTTCTCACTCGATACAGGCGTTTTAAAGATAAATGGTAACACTGAACTGGAAATCTATCTGGCCGGCTGCCTGCTCTAATGAATAACCCCACTTTGGCTCCTGCAATGTAAGCAGAAAGTTCTCTCCTGGCCTCTTTCGTCTGTCATGAATCTACGAGACAGCCGACATAATATCTGGGCGACAACGGTGCGCTAACAGTGCAGTGACTTCCATTTTCTTTGCTTTCTATTGATTTTCACTTAATAACTGGCGAAATACTAAACGTCCGCCCTGAGTACCTAATAAATCCTGCCTGAGCTTTTTATTGAGGAGAATTTAATAAAAACAACCATTGCGGCCGAGGGATTTTTCTTCTGGATAGAACATAGGGGTAGGGGACAGTGGGGTTGGGGCAAGAGGAAGCCATTTGATTTTTTCTTCCTTCCTTCCTTTCTTTTTTTTTTTTTTTTTTCTTTTAAACGGTACTTTCTGTTCTTTGGAAGAGAACTGCCATGTCAAGTGTGTGAATGAGATTCCTTTTGAGAAGCCACTGTAAGTTCTGCATGCTGGTTCTCTGGCCAAGGTCAGGATAGAAGGCAAAGGTTTGGCCAAAACTAACTTTCTGGTCCTCTGACACCTTTATTTCCTGCTTTGGCCAAGGACTTCCCTATTGTTACAAGGGGCTGCCCAAATCTGTAAGCATGTGTGTACCTTCTACTATTCAAGCAATCCCTGACTTATAATGGGTCATCTTATGATTTTTTGACTTTTGGATGGTGCAAAAGCGATACGCATTCAGAGGAAACTGTACCCTGAATTTTGAATCTGGATCTTTTCCAGGGTTAGTGATATGCAGCCCAATACTCTCTCAGAGACGCTGGGAGTGTGGGCAGCTCCCAGGAGCTCCCCGTCATCCATGCGATTTAAGAAGGTGAACAACCAACATGTTTACAACTTTTCTAGTTTTCACATTCAGTACAGTATTCGATCAATTCCATGAAACATACAACAATTCATTATAAAATAGGCTTCCTGTTGGGTGATTTTGCCCAATGGTAGGCTAACATTAGTTGTCCGAACACATTTTCAATAGGCTAGGCTAGGCTATGATGTAGTTTAGGTGTATTAAATGTATTTTTGACTTAATATCTTCAACTTCTCAGAATATAACCTCTTCGTAAGTCAAAGGGGAGGGGGCTCTATACTGTTTGATTGTTGTTTGGATCTGATACTGGAAATGAAAGTGTGGCATGGCTCTTGTTACTCTTGCATACCTTAACAGAATTCTAGATATTTAAGACGTGGGAAACATCTGAGGGGTAAGGACACATACACGTTATTCCAATTAAGGCTAATTTGAGGCTCAGAAATTCACTTTTCATACAAAGAGATTTATTTGTGACTTTTTAATTTTTTTAATTTTTCTTTGTTATTTTTCAGAGAGAGAGAGAAAGAGAGAGAGAGAGAGAAAGATGGCGTGAGCAGGGGAGGGTCAGAGAGAGAGGGAAACACAGTATCTGAAGACAGGCTCCAGGCTCTGAGCTAGCTGTCAGCCCACAAACTGCGAGATCATGACTTGAGCCAAAGCCGTACGCTCAACTGACTGAGCCACCCAGGCGCCCCTATTTGTGGCTTTTTAAAACCCAAAGAAAATTGGAAAGCGTGGAGTTTACAACCCCTCCCCACCTTCCTCTACATAAACTTCTAGAACAATTTCATCGTTGATGCTTAAGAAAACCTCTTCATTCTGTTATAGGGGTCTCCCAGGAACATTTCACAGCTTAGGGTTCCCACCCCGACCCCTACATTTGAATTGATCTTGAAGTTCTTTTCAATTCACCGGGGTTAGTGACCAAGAATTTAAAAATTTCCTCCTGAGTATACACTCACTCAACATCATTCTCCATAAAATTTCTAAATAAGAATCTCCATGTTTACAAAAATTTTTAAAAAATAGAAATATTTTATTAAAATTAAGCACTTTAGTTTTACAAAATCCCTGGACATCAGGTTTGGGTGTCAGCTTTATGAAGAGCACAGTGGCTCAAGCAAAGCTCCTTGTGATGCGGTGACTCATGAACAACTCCATAGCCGTTCCTAAATGGGGACAGAGGTAGTAGACTGTAGCACAGATGTCATGTCAACGGACCTTTACGGAAATCCTAGCTTTCCCTCCTTTGAGATTTGGTTACTCTGCCTAAGCAACAAGTGTACTCTTGCCAAACAAACATGGTTGACATCACCTTGGTGAAAACCAATAAATGTACGAATGCTCAAAACTGATGGTGTTTTATTTCACT
The DNA here is from genome assembly GCF_006229205.1 of Suricata suricatta. NCBI lineage: Eukaryota > Metazoa > Chordata > Mammalia > Carnivora > Herpestidae > Suricata > Suricata suricatta. Next base: position 126,793,529 of record NC_043708.1, read on the forward strand.
GAGATACCTCAATAATGAGTCGTGGTTAATTAACCAGGATAAGGTTTGAAATTGGACAAATCACAGAAATCATCCATTTTTCCCCCACTGTTTACAGCTGTCCAACTTCATTTGTTTTTTTTTTTAAAGAAGTTTTTACCAATCGTTTAAGGAAATAATAAAAGACTACCATATTTTTTTTTCTGGAAAGAGGTAGCTTCTAATTCAGAAAAGCTTCATTAATATGGCCCAACAATATTTTTTGTTGTTGTTAAGTTTATGTATTGAGAGAGAGAGAGAGAGAGAGAGAGAGAGAAAGAGAGAGAGAAATTCGGATAAGGGCAGAGAGGTGGGGGGAGAGAGAATCCCAAGCAGGCTCTCTCAGCAGAGAACCAGATAACGGGACTTAAACTCACGAACCACGAGATCATGACTTGAGCTGAAATCAAGAGTCAGATGCTTACCTGGCTGACCCACCCAAGCGTCCTTGTCTGACTTCATTTTTGTGCCTCAGTTTCCACATTCCTAAAGCAGAGCACATAGCAACGTGTGTAAAACTGAAAGGAATTAATGCATATCAAGTGCCTAAAAGATTTCCTGGTGTGAACTATGCATTTTGGGTGATCATGATGTGTCACGGAAGGTTCATTGATTGTAACATATGTACCACTCTGGTGGGGGGGGGGGGGTTCCGATAATGGGGGAGGCTGTGTATGTGTGGGGGCGGGGAGTGAGAGGAAATCTCTGTACCTTACTCTCAATTTTGCTGTGAGCCTAAAACTTCTCTAAATACTGAAATCTATTTTTAAAAACTGAAAGAACATCAACAGCAAAAACAAACAAAAGCCCCGAAAAACCCACAAAAACAAAAACAAAAAACTCAAGAGTTCCTGCACATAGAAAGTCTCAACATTGTCTGCTTTTATTATTTACAAGTATTGTTCAAGAATAACTACAATCAAGTTGTGAATGTTTAGGAAGGAGCTTGATCACCATACACGTGCTTTAGGGTATCCATGCATTTTTGCTAATCCCAGTTTTCTTCTTGCTAATCCTTTCTCTGTCCAGCGGCTCATGAAAAACAAAGAGGATTTAGTAAAACCTTGACTATTTTTCTTTTTCTGATCGTTTTGCTGCATCACTTTTTCAGAGGAGGTTTGCTCTGTTTTGCTCAGTTTTAGGTTCTTGTGGGACCTCATCCATTCTTTCTTCAGCAGAACATTTTGGTTCCATATAATCAGATCGGATAACACCACAAAAATAAAATAAAATAATTCAGCAGGGTGCAGCTGGCATTCCCGAGTTGAGATTTGGGAGACGACGTTTCAGACTTGAGATTCCCAGTTTGTGCTGGGCCGCTGGGTACAAGCCCCCTCTAATCAGCTCACATAAAGGTGTATTGCTATTCAGATAATGTCTTCCACTGCTCAACAAAGGTTGTTGTACTGAGCTGTGATTGTGACAAATGATTTACTATTAGGAACATTCTGTAATTATTGTTCGGTGGGACCGCAGACCGATACATCATTAACATGATAGACGGCCTTTTATATCAGCAAAAATAACTAAATTAATAAAAATGGCTTCATTCCAAACCCTGTCAGAAAGCCAATACTCAGAACAATCAAGTAGCAGTGATACCTGAGAAAGCCATAGTTTATATCCCCCAACAAATCATGTTTTATGCATACGTAATAAAATATTTGTATATATAATCTGTATAATATGGATCTGTGCAACATAACAGATTTTTACAGATATCAGCCCTAAACAAAAATATAAGATAGTTAAATATTTTCTCCCAAATGATTTACATTTAAATTTATGCTTCAGTGCTATTGGATTGCACATTTCGGATATTAGAATCTGCCTAGGATAACTTTTCCTTCCATTTTCAAGCCTTGGGGAAGATTTTAATGACAATCCTACCAACAGGAAGGTCTTTCCCTGAACTTCCTTCCTTCTCTTCTTTCTACTTTTCTTCCCTTCTTCCTTTTCATCAATAAACTCCTTATTTATGCTTTCAATCCCTGGCCACACATTTCATACTTTCTTCACATAGAATTAAACAAACATGTTATGATGAAAGCAGTTCTCTCACACTGAAAATACCACAAAGCCTCCGACCATACGTTAGTTAAACCTGTCTCACTGCTATCTGATGTACACCCTCTGTAAGAACCAACAACCAAGTAATGATATTTGTAAATAAATTTAACATGGCCACAGGAGATGAAATTTACTAACTGTTGAAAATTGTAGCGCCTGCTCACCTTGGAATTTCAATTGCCCAAGGCTGACATAGATGGTGCTCTCCAGAAACTTTGCCTGACTAATTTCTTACAGTCTTTCCATCAGCCCTGTGAGGTAACTATTATTGCTGCTAC
>NC_043708.1:126795994-126826443 GCF_006229205.1 Suricata suricatta
TTCAAGCATTAGTCAAGTTGCATGAAGTATATACAAACATATAGAAGAACTCAGTAATTTGACAAATAGAGTCCAAGAGATATTTAAGTTAAAGCCTGGGACTATGAAAGCAACAGGAGAGAAAGGAAAATATTTCTAAAAATTAAATGAATGTAGTCACACTTTATGTTTGAATGGCCGTATATCAAGACTATCCCTTCAGAGTTAAAGATGTAGCTAAGTTACTTGAATTTCTATCCACTGGCCCACAGTTTGCTTAGAAACTAACAGAAACAAGTGCTTTACTGTTTATTGTAATAGGATCTCAACATGTTGAGGTTTATGCTCAGGACCATAACTGTAGTGTTTATAATTTAAACCCAGAAGATGTGATTAGGTGGACAACTTTCTTGGACATCAGTTTGCTGAAATTGAAAGTACATCTGACCTTCAAACATATGTGTGTTTTATTATTTTAAAGCAATAAAGCATGCCGTCATAGTCACTGATGCCTTAAAGGGAAAAAAAACAGATTTCTGGATACTGTCTTGTAATAAACTTACAGAAACAAAATGTGTGCTCTAAGAATTCATATAAAGACCTTTAAGATATATCTGAGTAGAAATCACAATTATGTTAGTAGGACTTAACACTTTATTGCAGACAGTAAATTTCAATAAAAAGCGACCATTATAATAATGGGGATTTGCAGAGACACCTAAGACTGGAATCTCCCAAGAAATTGGAGAAGAGATAAAATAGAAATTGACTGTTCCTTTTTTTGTTCTTTTCTTTCTTCCCTGTTTCCTATGGTTCAGAGTGTGTGGTCCACAATCTCTTATCTAAAATTCTTGGGGTGAATGTGTTTTATAACTTGGAATTATTAGGATTTTGGAAAGTGACAGGGAACATGTACTATATATTACCCATTGTCACTAGTGATGTCTAGGGTGGCATCATCAATGTGTCTGCAACAAAACATAGGAACATTCATAGTCAGTGGGAGAAATAAAGACTATACATACCCGACGTCAGTTTGGGTCATGTTTTGTTACATATGATTTCTTTTTTTTTTAATGTTTTTTATTTATTTTTGAGAGACAGAGAGAGACAGCACGAGCAGGGGAGGGTCAGAGAGAGAGGGAGACACAGAATCGGAAACAGGCTCCAGGCTCTGAGTTAGCTGTCAGCACAGAGCCTGACGCAGGGCTTGAACCCACAAACCATGAGATCATGACCTGAGCTGAAGCTGGACGCTTAACCAACTGAGCCACCCAGGCGTCCCTGTTACATATGATTTCAAGTCAGTTTATATTGGCTGATACAGAGATCCTTCTGCCAAAAAATATAAATAAATAAATGGTGATTTCCTAGATTAAGACTCAGATTAAGGAATTGCAGACAAGGGATTGCAGATCTATGCCAGCCAATCCTAGCATTCTGTCCTTTTGAACTTAGTCTAAATTAACTTTTGCACATTTGTTAAAGATTTTATATTGTAGAGTTGTTTGGGGTTTGCAGAAAGATTGGGTGGAAGGTACAGAGATTTTCCATCTGTCCTTAGACCCCCCCACATGTACATAGCCTAAAATCTCTGTCAGAATGGTACATTTGTTGCAAGGGATTAACCTATGTGGGCATGCCATTGTCACCCAAAGTCCAGAGTTTACATGAAAGTTCTTATGGGTTTTGTTGTCATTGCACATCTGTCCTTTATGCAGGGTTTTCCCACTCTTGATAGTAGCTTGAAAAAATAGTAGATGCTCAATAAAATTTTAGTTATTCATTGTGCAATTGATATTGCAATGTGATGAAGCTTGTAGAAGTCTGCTTTGGTTACCTCATTCTACAGAAATTGTGAATATCTAATGCTCCGACCTCTTACTCCCGTTAACTATTTTCAGAAGTGTCTGGGCCTTGTGGGAATGGTGAAAACAGTCTATAATTTTCTACATACAAGATATTTTATTAAATAAAAGCATGGTTTCAAGGCAAGATTTCTATCTAAAAAGATTTGGAAAAATCTTGTTATGGTAGCTCAGTTCTTTAAATCCTTACAGTGTAAATGAAATCAGACTCCGAGGCCCATTGTAATGGGAAATGTGGTCCAGAATTATAGCTCCAGGACACCGAGATGGTATTGAAGTCATCTTCATTCTGAAAAAAAAAAAAAGAAAATTTAAAAAGTAATCCAGTGAAGGATCATGACAGGTGAGGGGAGGCATGCAGGCCAAGAACCCAGAGCAACCTTCTCTGGGTACTCAGGGAGAGAATCCGTGATTGTTTTTATGGCTAAAGTTTGATTGAGACCTATTTTAAACCTCGTCTTTTCTGCTTTGGACTTCTCTTAGAGGAAGACAAATGCCCTTGAAAAGGAGTCTTAAAAATATGATTCACGGACTTGGGAAGAATTACAGGATGCGGACAGCCTAGAGTGGTGCCTTCCCCCAGAGGGGTTCACGTTTCCTTCCTCTTAATCTGAGTGAACCATTAAAAAGTTAGTCAGTTCCCTGGAGGCCCTTCCCAAGGAATCTCCTAAAAGGAAATACCCTGCACTGGAAAGGTAATTTACCTAGACAGGATTTACAAAGCGAGATTCCAGTTAGAGACAACCAGTGACTTCACACGGGCTAGGGTGTTGTGTCTTGTTAGGATTCTCTCTGAAGTTGGGTCACAGATCGGAGGTAGGCAGAACTACGCTTGCACACTCTATTTATTTATTCTCATAAGCAAAGGCATCCCAAATACGACAGTTTTAATCACTGTCGGAACATGGAACTGTAAATAGGCAATACATTGATTATTCCTGAAAATAGACACATGTGTCAGCCCACAACATTTTGCTTTCTATTCTGAGAATGTTTTTAATTATTTTATCTAGTGGGAAAACTCTTTTCTTACTGATAGGGATGTGGGAGGGAAGCAGCCTTCTGTGCTTGGGACCTTAGGGAGTGCTGTGGTAATTCCATGTCTGAGGTCTTTGGGAAGCTGGACTTAAGAGCTGATTCCCTTTTATGGAAAAATAACTTACGAATTTCCCTTTTTAAAGTCCACTGGAAATGGAGCGTGGCTACAGAGAGCTTCAGCTGTGAATATTTGCGAAACTGCTTGTTTTCCCATCCCTGGCCATTTTGTTTCCCTTTCTCCACTTCCAACTAGGCTCCTGCCTCCTTCTCGAGTAAATGATAGACCAGGGAAGACGGAATGAGGACTTTGGATCATATCCATTCCTAGCAACAAACTAATGTCTTTTCTAAGTTTCTGTAGGTGACAGATACGAAGTTGATCACTGCATGACATTTATTAGGAATTCTTGCGTTTTGTAGATCCTGGCTCACATGAAAAGGAATTTCACTCATGACCATGAGAACTTCATCCCATTGGTGTTGCTCAACTAGACTCAGGACATGCATTCAACATTTACACACTCTTTCGGCTGAGACTTCAAAGTTCTCTCAGCAGAAAATAGAGAGGAACTATAAACAGTAAGGTGGAAAAATTAAAAGGCTGAAGCTGGACCACGTAGGGCAGACTGTACGGACCCAAAGAACAGACGAATCAGGGAGGCGACTGGGAACCAAAGTAAAGAACGTTCTCTTCTTCTACTTCCATTTTCTGAAATTAGAGGGACAAAAATCTCAAATGTTATTGTATTCAAACAACCATAACAAAAAGGGTTTCTTTTCTTTAAGGCACTTTTAAGGCACCGTACTTTATTAAAAACTGAAGTCAAGGAACAAAGATGCTTTTGGAATATTTTGATTTGCATACCTTTAATCAATACAAACTCCTGAACATGTGAAATGAAACGGAAATGGTGGAAGAGTGTAGGTTTCTATTTATCAAATAGTCACATCTAAATTATTGGATCATAGGGCACAATGAGGAGGGACATTTTAAAGTTATGCTTGTAGTGCCTAATTTGCCATTAAACATAGTAAAACTACCCACGTTTGATAAGTAATTTGTCCCATCGGTCCTTGTCCTCTGAACTACGAAAAAGAGCTAAGAGAAATTCCTCTCCTCTTTTTTTTCTTTCCATAAAACTCAATTCGCAGGCCTGCATATTTTATTCACATTTTTCTTGTGTGCTTCCTTCTGTATTTTTTGGCTGCACTGGTGGAATTTTCTATGATAAGAGGACCACCAATCCAGTGTGCATGGTGTGGGGTTGGCCCAGTTGAGTGGGCCTCACTGGGGCTCTCAGGAAGAGGGCCAGGAATTCACAGAGCTTGATTACTGCCAGGGCTTTTTCTATTTTTAAGTTAACTTTGCTCCTCTTGGTGAATCAATGCCTGAATGTTGAAGGCTTAATACCAACACAGTGATTGAGGAGAAACTCTGTAAAAAAGGAAGCCCTGGCCATGTTATGTGACATTTCTCCAAGTTCACGTGCAAGTGAAACAAGAAGTCTAGGGGAAGACAGGTTCATTGTGGGAGCTACTTTTAGGGATTTGAAAATGTTTAAACCCACTTCCATAGTGGAAGCATCTTCATTCATAAAGGACAACCATGTTGTTCAAAGCTTCTCATTTTTGTGTTTATAACACATCTGTCCACCATGCATATTTTCTTTAAAAAAATTAAAAACAGAGATAATCAAAATTCTTTCCATTCTGATTCTTACAAAGTGTCCTATCTGTGTCCCAACTTAATTTGGAAACTATTTATGGACCACATAAGCCATTAAGTGGTTGGGCTATGGACTGGTAATATGAATATTAAGAAGATTAGTCAAATGGCTCTAATGGGTAGTAACCAATATTCTATTCTTCCTTTAATATAGTTACCAGTATCTCCTTCTTGACAGATTTTGCTTCATTACCATGGCTGGTATCTCCTCTCTCCTTCTTTCCATGCCCTTTGCTGTATGATGTGGTCATATGACTAAAGGCAAAGAGTGTATTTACTTGTCCTTTGACTTAGGGTTACCTGTGTGCTTGCTGTGGCCAAAAACATCATGTGGAAATGTGGAAATGGTAGTATGTCTCAAGAGCTTTGCTAAGGTCTGCTTTCCTAATTTTGCTTCTCTTGCTGGTTTTAAGAGAGAGATGAACGTGAAGAACAAGAGTCAACCCAGCTGCACCATCCTAGCTGAGCCTGCTCAACCAAGGTCAGCTTGGCCAACTAAGCCCCAGCTGGCCAGAGCCACTGGATTTTAGAATGGTTTGTTGTGTAGCGGAAGTTATCTGACACGATACAATCCAGTTATTCATTCACTTATTCATCCTCAGACATCAGCTGGACACGCCATAGGCACCACGTTCTGTGGGCGATACTCTGAGATACACAGTACAAACTTCCAGTGGAGAGAGAGAAATGGAGCAGTAAATGAAATAGATGCGCAAAGTGCTGACTGAAAAGTGTGTGTGGGGTGCTGTGGTGAATCCTTAATAGAGTGTTACCAAAGGCATTTCTGGAAGAGGAGGGATAGAGCCTGGAAAAACTGTAAAGAGATGTAGCGTTTAAGAAGATACTACAGTTGGATTTTGAAGGGGAGAAGTATAGAAAGGCATTCTAGACATAGAAAGCCAGATAGTGTTCGCAAACATCCCATTGCTGAAGAAGATCCTGGTGTCCTGAGATCCCGGTGATAAATCTGACACAGGCAGGAACCACGCCTCACATTCTCTTAATTTTCACCTGGTTCTTAGCCCAGCGACATCAGGGACACTTCAAGAAAGACTTACCGACCTTATTGGTCACTGTCTGGGTTAGAACCTAGAGATAATGTTTAAGGAGAGTCCCCTTAACATTCCTCAACTCTATATAAATTCAGACCTAACTTCTTGAGAATGTCAGACTATGGCAGGAAGCCTTTGGATTATTTGCGGTGTTTTTCTCTTCACTTCCTGCTTTAATCTTACAGCACAGGGACCAGACTATTCTAAGAGGAACTACATCCTTGGTATTTTTGGCATGTCTCTTACCAGGAAACTGATGGAAATGTCCAGAAGTACCCTTTTCAGGAGATTTCCACTGAAACCAAGGGGGGGTGTCACTTCCTAACCATTCAGAGCTTTAGCCATTTATAGTTTACTCATGTTCACTAGCATGAAGACTTGTGGATAAAAAGTCAGAAAGTCCTTAAAGGTCTCACAACCATGTTTTCTTTGCTGCCAAGTTATGACTCTGCCATTTAGATGAAATGGTTGTAGAAGTAGAGAGAGAGAGGAAATTAGTATGTCCCCAATTGGAAAGATGTTCTGAAGTCGTCAAGCCCAGTTCTCCCCATTTACTAAGTTGGAAGGGTCTACTCTGGGGACCAGAAAACGAAAGCAAAAGCAAAAACAAAACAAAACAAACAAACAAAAACCCCACTGGCCCAAGGTCTTATTAATTAAAGAGAAAAATGGTTCCCAGACGAGGGTGCTTGTCACCCCACCGTCTTGCATTCTTGCCTTCCGCTCTGCTCATATTATCTACAGTACTAAACTGGAACTATGGACAAACAAAACTTACAAAGAGAGAGAAACAGAAATGTTTCCAGTGTCTCAAGACAAGAAAGAACAAATCGAAAGAGAAAATGGCACCATGAATTTGAAACAGAACTGAAGGAATGTATTTTGCCGATACGGCGATTATTTCACCATGGCAAAACTATTTGTAAACTTAAGACCTACATGTGTGAGGTAGGGAAATGGACAAGGAAAGGAGAGGAGGAAAGAAGACACTACATCTTTAAATTAAATTGAATGTTCTGTGACTTTAAATGAAAGCTCTTCTGTTGTTGGGCAAATAAATTTAAACCACTTAACATGGCAGAGAAGGTCAGGCAAGCTTATTATAGTGATCATAGCGTTACAGCTATTGCGATTGACCGCTGCTCTCTGGAATCACCAATAATCAGAGACCGCAAGCTGTGTTTGCAGAGAAAGGTCATCATTCATTTTTTTCAAAGCATTAATATCTTTTGTTTGTTTGGCTCAACATGAAACAGGAATCGATAGAGGTAATTCACAGAGCAATTAGCCCCTCATCTGTCAAACGGCATCTGGGTGTATTTAACAAAAAGACCTTTGGAAAGGTTTAAAAAGGAAGAAAGTGCCCGTACGATCAACAATTTATATTTTCTACATGACATGTTGTGTATGTATCTGTGAAAAGGGGGCCTTGGGACTAAGAAAATATACATAAAGCATGCTATAAATCTACACTTCAATGTTATGATGTTGCCGTGTAGAGACAGACCAAAAAAAGCTTCAGATTACATTCTTGCCTGGTTCCCATGAAGACAGTAAGTAGCATTTGTGGTCTTTGTATCATGGACAGACACAGCCCTAGTATGTAGATTTTCAAAAAAGAACACCTCCAGGAAAAACTTGTTATGGGCAGTATAAACAAATTAGAGAGGGCCAGGCTTCAGGAACAAACGGTCCCTTTTGACAACAGAGCCTACTTCTGTGTTGGGCCAGAGGGCTCTTGAGACTGGCCATGGCCATGCTGTCTGACCCACTTCACAGACAGAGCTCCCTTCCAGCTCAGCGGGGCCACAGCACTGTTACGTCTGGCCCGTCTTCACATCTAGTTTGTCTGTATTAAAATAAGAAGTGAAACAGAGGAATGCAAACTTAATTTCAAAGACTCTAGAATTTTAAAAAATGAATTCTGTTCTGGGTCTATTTTTCTTTACTGAATTCCAAATGTGTGTACTCTGGGATTTGGACAGTTAGTATCAAAGAGACGGGCTTAAAAAAAACTCATCTTAAAGACTTGTCTACACATTTACACAAATGCTATTACTCTCAGCAGGGCCAGATGTATTTCGGGAATGTGGTATTTTCTTTTCAATTCTCTGGCTCTTCCTTCTCATTTTTTCTGGACTTTTCTTTCTTTCTTTTATTCCTCCCTCCCATCCCACTTTTTAAAACATGTTGGTCTTTACCCAGGTCATAAAATGATGGCCGAAAAAGAAGTCATGAGGTTTAAAAGGAAGTTGCAAAAGTTTTGTTTATTCTGTGACCTGAGAAAATGTATTTTTGCTATAGAATTCCGTTTTAGTCTTAATACCCAGATATTTTAACAGGTTGCCTATTTATCTGTAAGTCTTTTTCAAGATAATTGTGAATGTCTTATCTCCAAATTAGGTTATGCAGTGAGACAAAAAAACAACAGACTCCACTGAATTTTGGGTATAATTAGGTCTGTGATAAAAATATCGTGGCAAAGATGGAAAGGAAGCAACCCTTTAATAATGTTTTGGGTGGAGCAATTATAGAGGTTATTTTTGTCTAATTCAACATTTTCGTATTTTCAAAATTTTCTATCATAAATATAATACTATTTTAATTGGAAAAAATAAAGCATTACTTACACTTAATACAGTAACAGAAACAAGACAACCAGGTCAGTCCAAAGTCATTATTAGTCTATACTTAACCCAGATAACCAGAATTTTACTTTTTATAAACACTGCTAAACAATCTTAAAGAATTTGTCTCATGGCTAGAACGACATGAGTTCTTAGAATCTCAAGAAAGTGTACTCAGCATGTGCAAGATTGAAGTAGAGACCCGGGGTGGGGTGGTAGGAAGGAGCACACCCCACATCTACATTTCTCAAATAATGGAATCCTGTTATAAGTGGATTTCATTGTCAAATACTTGATTTCATCTTATTTTTCTGAACGTGGAGGCATTGTGACACAATATTTCCTTCCTCCCACCTCCCAACTTTTTTGTTATTTTTTCTGTTCGTGTGAGCTATGTTAGAAGTTTCCATACATTCAATACACTGGCTTCCTTTAATTAGAGAGATTCTTTGTAACCCACAGATACTGGCTAATAATCATTTTCCACACTTCCAGTTGCTAAAACAAACATCACAGTCAGCAGTTACCTAGGGACTATTTTGCTTTCTTGAAATACCATATTATACTTTAAGAAATAATCCAAAGCATCCCCCTCCCCCCCATCTGAATGGTTATTCACAAGCGGGGGTCATTATTTCCTTGTTAGACTGTGTTAAGGGTGGGTCTGGCTTCCATGGGCTTTGCACATTCTTCTGATTTGTAAATCAAACCTGAGTTAGAAAGATGGACTGCCACCTCCTCCTGGCTCTGCTTAGTGTCACAGGGGTACAGTTCATCAGACAAACACCTCATAAGCATCAGTTCTGGCTGCCTTCCAGGGAAAACCATGTCATGCCATTGAATAACACTTAGGACCCAATCTTTCATCCTCCTCCTCCATAACTAAATAAATTGGGTAAAGGTCTTGCCCTGCCTCAAGATAACAAGAAGTTTAAAGAACTTACTCGTGTTTCATGTTGCAGACACTAAGCTTCAGAGAAGTGAACAAAAGCAAGATGGCGGCTTTCCTGTAGTTCAAAGGCAGCTCTGATAGCAAATGAATACCGATGGGCACAAATAATACTGCTAGAAAAAAGAAGAAGAAGAAGAAGAAGAAGAAGAAGAAGAAGGAGAAGAAGATTTGGACTGAGGGCAGAAAGAGAATGAACCTGGACTTTTCTAATGCTATCCCACTAAAATCCTAATCATATAGGGCCAGAGTCAGCAAACTTTTTCTGTAAAAGACGGGATGGTAAATTGCTATACCACCTCTGTAGCAGTAACTCAGCTCACTGTTGTGTGGAACCACCACTGAGATATGTAAACAGATGATTGTTTCAATGTTTCAATAAAACTTTATTACAGACACTGAAATATGAATTTCATATAATTTTTATGTATCAGAAATTATCTTTTTTCTTTAGATTTTTTTCAACCATTTACAAAGGTGAAAAAAACTTTCTTGGCTCATAGATGACAGAAAAACAGCTATTAGACTGGAATTGGCTTTTGGGTCATAGTGTGCCTCCCCCCTATTATAGAGTTCAAAGTTCTGGTTCAAGTTTATGAGTCAGCACTTATAGAATGACAAGTAAACTAATGCTTACTTTCTAATTATCATCTCAAGTAAATGAAGGTATTTTTCTTACACTTGAATCTTGTTTTTTATTATTTCAGAAAAGGTCCATTAAACTTTTTATTTTTGCAGACATTAAGCTTCAGAGAAGTGAACAAAAACAAGATGGCGGCTTTCCTGAAGTTCAAAGGCAGCTCTGATAGCAAATGAATACTGATGTGCACAAATAATACTGTTAGAAAAAAAGAAGAAGGAGAAGAAGAAGAAGAAGAAGAAGAAGAAGAAGAAGAAGAAGAAGAAGAAGAAGAAGAAGAAGAAGATTTTATTTATTTTTGAGAAAGACCAAGAGAGATAGTGTGAGCAGGGCAGGGTCAAAGAGAGAGGGAGACACAGAATCCAAAGATAGGCTCCAGGCTCTGAGCTGTCAGCACAGAGCCCCACGCAGGGGCTCGAAACCACAAACTGTGAGATCATGACCTGAGCCAAAGTTTGACGCTCAAACAACTGAGCCACCCAGGTGCCCCTCCATTAACCTTTCTAAACTCATTGAATTTAGAAGAGGATCTTAATTATGTGTGACTCAGACATTGGGGTTGGAAGGGGTTGGGGGAAATGTATAACCAGACCAAATTAAGCTGCATAAAATCATGCCTATATTAAAAATAGATATTTTTTGAGGTAAGAATCCCAAGTAGTCTCAAAGCCAACATCAATTTAAATTATAGTTTGTTCAGGCAATGAATGTATAAATAATTATGAAATAAGTTTGAAAACTCTTCAGACAGAGGAAAATGTTCTCTTTCTGATCTAAGTGGAAATAAATCAGAGTGTAAAACTCTACATTTTATATAATAGAAAGGTATAAACTAAAATGAAAACATTATGGGGATGGTGAGGTTCATCACATTCCTTTATATTTCTTTTATTTCCAAAATATTTCACAGAGTGTGTTCAGCTTTTATAATTAGAACAAAAGCCAACAATATTATAAGAATATTATTTACTCCTAACCTTTAAAAGTATTTCTATGGACAGATCTCTGCCTCTATCACAATCCTGGATAAAGAACACTGAAAAATGCTCCCTGACTCATTGACTGCTGTAAGGCTTTGTGATAGCGTTGTAGATAACCACCAAGGAGCTCATAAAAGTCATTACCTGTGAGTTAGACAAATTCAGCATTTTTGTGGCATGCAAATAAAGAAAAGAAAGGAAGAAACATGAGATAACACAAGTAAGATTTCATAAAAAGGACAGAGATAACTACATGGAAAAAGAAATAATGGATGCTACTAAGTCCTGTAAAATTTTGGCAGGTCAATAGAACTGAATAAATGAGAGACTCAACAAACCTCCCTCACTTGCTATTCAAGAGAGGAACAAAGCACTAATTACTCCCTGATACCAACATCTTATTTATATTTATGACCAAACTTTCTTAAAAGCTTCTCTTCTTTTCATTTATAAGTTTCAAAAAAAAGAAAAGAAAAGAAAAGAAAATGGCCACAGTCAATTAAACTTTCATTCATGGGGACAATGTAATAAAAAGGGATTCTTCTCTTTCTTCCTTGCATCCTTTGGAGCAGTTTTATTTCAATTTGTGTGTGTGTGTGTGTGTGTGTGTGTGTTTGCATGCATGTGCACAAGAAATAGAAAGAATACCTGTGCATAGCTGGAGAGAGAGAGAGAGAGAGAGAGAGAGAGAGAGAGAGAGAGAGAGAGAGAATCTTAAGCAGGCTCTATGCCCAGTGTGAGCATGAGGAGGGGTTCAATCTCACAACCTTGAGATCATGACCTAAGCTGAAACCAAGAGTCAGAAACTCAATCCACTGAACCAAAGTTTTTCAACCTTTTGAAAAAAAGCAAATCTCAACCCATAGCTCAACATATATTTCCTACCTGTATATTTATTCCTATTATTACATTCTAGTCACTATCAAGAAGAGGTTAATGTAGTTTACTTTCTCCTTATTAAATAAAAACCTTTAAAAAACCATGAAAGCATCTCTGAACAAAGTCTTATTTTAAATTTGTATTATTAACTGACTGTTTTGAAATGACCAAGTTTCAAAATAGCTTTATTTATGTTGCTCAGTGATTGGAAGACAAGCAAGAATATGAGAATAAAAGAACTAGTGGCGTCTTAAATGTAAAATAAAGATATTCTAGGGGCTCCTGGGTGGGTGGTTCAGTTGGTTAAGTGTCCGACTTCAGCTCAGGTCATGATCTTGTGGTTTTTCACTTCGAGCCCCGCGTCCACCTCTGTGCTAACAGCTCAGAGCCTGGAGCCTGCCTCAGAGCCTGTGTCTCCCTCTCTCTCTGCCTCTCCCCTGCTCACAATCTGCCTTTGTCTCTCTCAAAAATATAAACACTAAAAATATATATAAGACATTATACTCAGCTGATACATTATGACCTAAAAGCTTGAGACTTAATTATTAGATTTGGCATTATCAGTACCTTTTTACTGCAAACACCGGTAGAAATAGATCTCTGACTGATATTCTTGGGCGTCACACTCCTCTCTCCTTTTCTGCTTTTATCCCATAGAAACCTAGTTCCCACATAATCTACTTGACTGACGGAACTGTGAGGGAGAAAAATTATAGCTGTAGGGCCCAACTACTTTACTGCACCTTATCGAGTCCACTCCCCAATTTCTGTTCTTAGCACTTTTCCACAGTCTGACAAGAATCAGGACTAGTCTGGGGCCTTCGGAGCCCTCCTGTCTCTCGGGCTGGTGATGACATTCTATCTTGACAACTCAGATCCAGCCACCAGGCACCACTCACGGGCCCCTGATAGCTTTTTAACTTGTTCTAGGTGAACCAAGAGGAAGCATGCAGACTTCAGTTTCTATCACTCCATATTATGACTCATAAATACATCTTGATGTTCAAAACAACTCAGAAAGATTCAGCTCTTCATCATAAGCTGCTGATTGAAAGCTTATAATAAATCGAGTCATGGATGCTATGGGTAGAGGTGCTGCTCTTATTTTTTGTTGGGGACCGGCCGTGTACTCACTAAGTGCATGAAGCTGTAGGCAAGTGCTGAGTTATACAGAATACATACTTAAGAAATTGACATCATGGCTGCCCACAGAGAATCATGAAAGACTTTGGGAAAGACTGGAATGGGGATGGGACATGAAGGACCAGTAAGTCTGGGTAGACACAGAGAGAAAGATTGTCAGGAGAAGCTGGTTACTTGTGTTAATGACCAGTGTATCATGCCCCAGAGTCTGTGCTGATTGCTTTACACATGCTATCCCATTGGCTCCTCAGGAAACTGAGGCTCAGAAGGTAGAGTTTTCCTGAGGTTGCACAGCTAGTAAGTACAGGAAAACTGAGTCGAGGTTAGATCTGCCTTGTTCTGAAGCAAATGTTTCTCTCAGTGCACTGAACTATGTATCAAGGGTGTGATTTGGAAAGCAGATTGATAGGAGAAAGACTGAGGAGGATAAATAAACAAGAGCTTCAGGCAGTAGATCTTCCTCCCTGGAAACAATGGTTGGGATGAAACAACAAATTAAAAAACATTTTTTTTAGGAAAAGCATATTAAAATGACAAACAGGTGAAATTTATTTACTGATTTCCCAAGTATTCCATGTTATCAGTAGAAAATGAGGAAATTCTGGAATCACCAGCTATAGAATCAATAAGAACCAGCTACTGTTTATGTCCTAACATGTTGTTTTCCATTGTTTTTCTTCAAGCACATACATATATGTATACACGATGGTTTTTATAAAATTAAAATTTGGTCTCTATATTTTTGTAATCTGATATCTGGATTAACAACACACCACAGCCATATTGCAGCTCATGTTCTCTTTGAAAACATATATTTAATAAATTAGAATATTTTATGTGGATAAATTACCATATTTTATTAAACTCATCATTAAATATTAAAATTATTTCTAGTTTTTTAATTTGAAATTATGTCAAAATTTCCATGTAAATTGTTTTGTTCATTTCTGATTTTTCCTTAAAAATATTTTTTAATGTTTATTTACTTATTTTGAAAGAATGAGAGAGTGGGGAAGGGGAGCAGAGAAGGGGAAGAGAATTCCAAGAAGACCCCATGCTGTCAGCACAGAGCCTGAGGCAGGGCTCAGTCCCACAACCATGACACCACCACCTGTGCCAAAGTTAAGAGTAGGGTGCTTAACCGACTGAGCCTCCTAGGCTCCCCAACAAATAATTTTTAAACAAATAATGGGCTTATCTTACTTCTTAGGTCACACAAGATTGAAATCTAAACTTAAGTCTTGTACCATTTGAGAAACTGAAGCTCAGGGCAGACTCTTGATAGAATAAAGCAAAACCAGCAGAAGCTTGACCAAATCATCATCACCATCGTTATCATCTTCATCATCAGTTCAGGGAGTGAATCATCCTCTGCATCTGGAGGAGAGAGAGATCAAAGACATGGAGGAAGGGGGCCCAAGGGAAAAAGAAAGAAAGAAAAAGAGCATTCATTTTCTTTTCTCTAGGACAGATACATTTTCTCCAGGTAACTGAAATTTTTTTAAAGAGCCAACTCCCTGGTGGTCTTGGAAGTGATTGTAGACTTTGCCAAAGTGGCTGTTGGCGTTTGAATGCCCAGTGACATTCATAGGTGGTACATCTACGTCACTCTGCCCATGTATTTCCTTATTTGGGAGCATCACCCAGGGAAGGAAACTACCTGGGTTCGAATCCCTGCTGGTCACTTTAACTGCTCTCAGACTTTAAACAAGTCCTTTTATTTCTCTGAACTTCAACTTCCATAGGACTAAAGGAAATAATAATGCCAAGTATGAAAACTTGGAGGATGATGATGAAATCAGATCCTGTATCATCAGGCAATCACATATACTAGCTCCTTTCTCCCCTTCCTTTACACTTTTCCTTTTCAGAGAAGGCAAGAAAGTTCCTTTCTATAGGAGTTTTCTTCATTTTGAAAAGCAGAATTCAGGGGCACCTGGGTTGCTCAGTGTGTCAAGTGTCCAACTTCAGTTCAGGTCGTGATCTCATGATTCGAGCTCCACATCAGACTTTGCACTGACAGCCTGGAGACTGCTTCTGATTCTCCATCTCCTTCTCTCTCTCTCTCTCTCTCTCTCTCCCCCTCCACTGCTTGCCCTCTCTTTCTCTCCCTCTCAAAAATAAAAATAAAAAATAAAAAGCAGAGTTCAATCATTCCACAAAGTTCAGAGACTCTGGGTGCTGATGACTCAAAGACATTATTCATTCCCTCACAGGGATTACAGCCCAGTAAAGAAGACAGAGAGAGTAATAGAGAAATGAGCTAAGATTTCAAAGGGAAAGAACTTGGCACAGAGTTGTGTGTGTTCCCAAACAAGGAAGGGTCAAATCTACTTGGAGATGGGGCATAGGAGGAACTACTATTGAGGTGAGTCTTATGAGTACCTTTGGCAGGCACAGGACGGAAAGGGGGCCTCTTGGGCAGGGGTTAATGCTTGGTCTAGTGGTAGTGAGGAGAGAGTTGGTGGTTGACATAGAGTCTTTAATAGAAGATAAAAGTTATTCAAATGGTACTTCCTTTGCAGAGCCCTATCTGGTCCCTTATACAGGAAACCCTCCTTACTGCCTTAGCACATTAATTGTACTTCATCTGTGCATTTCTTTGACATTTACTACTTCCTGTTTTGCATTGGAGATATTTGTGTACTTATTTTACTTTCATACACCCTAGAGAAACAGAGGATCCTTTTATCCTAGTATTATCCACAGTGCCTTCCACTTAAAATTATACATACATACACATGTATGTGTATACACAGGTACATATATACTATATATATGTATATATAGATATACAAAAGTATATAATATATATGTGATATTATATACAGATTGGTCTTCTGTTGCTTATATTAAATTATTAAGCAGGTCAGAAGGCAAATATATATAATCATATAAATACATATATTTAAAGAATGAAGACCAAGCTAATATATTTCACATTCACTCTATCATAGTGGGGTTCTTGGCCCTTTTGCTTATGGACTTCCTATCAATGAAAAGAGTCTTGTCTTTTTGTTATACGGCTGGTGGCATATTAAACATTGATTGGCACACAGCACCTTCTACTTCACCCAGGAAAACCACTGAACAGGTTTTGCTCCTGTTATCAAAGAACTGGCTTTCTCTTACTACCATTGGTTCTTCTAGAATAGACAAATAATGCTATCTCCTATTTTACTGTCCACCCAACTTAGAGCTCCTCAGGCAAAGATTGGAACCTGACAAGGAACTCCCAGAAGACTAATTTGCTAAGTTCCCAGTAAAGATGGAGAGTCACTGGGATCCCAGGGGCCAATTCAGAGACATTTTGTCCTTCAATCTTCTGGGTTTAGACCCCCTTCAATCAACTAATAGACTATTATAGTTGGCTCCAAATCAAACCTTCCAAGGAGATTGTTAATATTCACCTCATTATATTGATTATGATGGGTAGTAAGAGAAGTAATACTATATTACAATAATATAATTTATAATGGCTTACATTTATTGGACATTACCATGACCAGGCACTTTCTAAACACTTGGTCAATACTAACTAAATCCATATCCAAAGCTGACTTGGTTACTATTAGCATCCTCATTTAATAGTTGATGAAACTGAGTCACAGAGAGCATAAGTATTTGTAATTTGCCCATGGATCATACCTGGTAGGTGGTACCGTGGACTTGAGCCAAGAGTAACTTGCTATCAAGCTTAGGCGTTTTTTTAAAAATTTTTTTAATGTTTTTATTTTTTTTTTCTAAGAGAGAGAGAGAGAGAGACAACGTGAGTTGAGTAGGGGAGGGCCAGAGAGAGAAGCAGTCAGAGGATCTGAAGACAGGCTCCAGGCTCTGAGCAGTCAGCACGGAGCCTGATGCGGGGCACGAACCCATGAACCGTGAGATCATGACCTGAACTGAAGTCAGACACTTAACCGACTGAGCCACCCAGGCGCCCCCAAGCCTAGGCTTTTATCCTTGGGGTTGTTTCATTAATCCACCTGATCAAGGAAATATTATTATCTCCATTTTACAAATAAGGTGCAGAAACTTTAAGTGACTTGACCATGTCCACACACTGGAAAATGGTAGAGTCAGGATTTAGAGTCCAGTCCATCCAACTCCAAAACCTAAATCTGAGACTCCATATTTCCCATTCCGGGTCAAGGTATTTTCTTCTTACCTATGGACTCTTTCAGATGACGGTTTCTTATGATGAAAGAGAACTAAAAATAAGGTGGTTCCTGACACTAGTATAGTAGTCATTTAAGTCAACTGAAATAGTATTTGTTATCTCTATGACTATGTTAATTTAGGACATTTAAGGTATTATGAATATTTCCTATAGAATCTGTTGAAGATGACCTACCCCTCTATGGTCTGCAGTGAAAACGGTAGTCACTTGACTATATTTTGAGGTGGTCCAGCCTTCAGGCTATGATTTAAGACAAAAGGTATTAATAATTCAGGTCAGAGAGTAAGAAGGAAACATCCGCAGGAATAAAGATACAGGCACAGTACATCAAGATCATGTTGATCATTTTGACATACTGAATTGATACAAACCAAAGATTAGGGAAGCCAAATATGCCTTCATGCCCAGAATCAAGGCCAGTCTGGGTGCCTGAATTCACAGGACAAAGCAACTAGATCCCTCACATGGGTTTGGCAGAGAAGTGGGGATGAAGATGGCTGCTCCAGATCGTGATTTTCATGGGAAATACATGACAAATAAAAGTAGTTGGCCACTTGAGACCAGTAGGATTTAATGTTTGTGGAATCTTCAATGTGAAGCCCCCCTCTTCCTTCATCATGGTGGCTGCTTATCCTCCATCAAATCCATGGGGTCAGAAGACAAACTAACAAATTTGATCACCACAGAGAAGTCATGCTAATTAACCTGAAATATCTATCATATGTGTCTCTTTTCTTTGATAACATACCAAAAATGATCAAGTTGTCATTTCATTCCCTGAGGTACCAAAAGAGACTTTGCAGGAAGCATAAAGTAAGGTATGATGTCTTGTCTATTCTGAGAGTGAAATTGGTGATATGTGTTTATTTATAGATGGTGCCTGCGATTGTACCTCTTAAATGAAATCTGACAATTGGAAGTGGCTGCAAGAAACGGCAGTGAGTGCTCCTAAATAAATAAGATAGTGTGGAAGCAAGGGACTTTCTTCCTACTCCTGTAATTAAATTTGCCAAACCGTTTGCTTTGTAATCATCAACAACGAGTCATAGGACAATATTCCTTTAACGATCTATTTAGGTCTTCCTGTTGCTTATAGTAAATTATTAAGCAGGTCAGAAGGTGATTATTTTGGTCAAATGGACAGAGAGTGTAATTAACTTCTTAGTATTATAACTGGTTTATGAAGGAAACCTAACACATTAGGTAAGAAATAAAGCAGGCCCTTTTTGGGGTTTTCATTTTATTTCTCATCCTGATCTTCAACCACACTGTCAAAATCTTCTTTTTTCCCATGCTTTAAAAATATCTTGGCAAGGTCCTATAACTTTTCAGTCCTTCTCAGATATTAAAACTCAAGTTAGCCTATTTTAAAACTAAAGTCTCATATGAGATTCAAATTTCTTCTTCTCCCTCTCAAATGTCCCCAAACAGACTGGAAGCTGGCTTCTTGCATTGAAAGAGGAGGCAGTTTTCCTTTACACTCTTGCCACTCTCCACCCTCTTGATCAAGCTCCCTTGGCCTTCCTTATCTGACTGAGATCAGGAAGAATTAAAGGCACATTGGCTTTCCATGTCCTTGATTGACCTTCTAGTGTTGGAAGGAGGATGTCCGGGAAGAAGGTAAAAGACAAAGGATTAATCTAAGTTGCTAAGAAAGTCAGGTGGAGGCTCATTGATTGATTTTCTTTGCAAATGGCACCCACCACTCATGGTGTACCCTTCCTCCCTTTCTTTCCTAAGACACATCTCTCAAGATCCTGCCCTGATCCCTTCTTATGTCAAGAAGTTCTTGGCCCCTTTGCACTGGCCAAGCAATCTCTTAGGCAGCCCAAGTCTTCTGACCCCTCTTTAATCTCAGTGCTTCCTCAGTTGAAAATGGAAGTAAAGGACATTTTTGCATATTCTGAGGGCCAGGTAAGCCACTTGGAATGGGGAGGTCTTCTTCCCAGATGTGCTATATTACAGTCTCAGTAGGCTCCACTCTCAAAGCCTTCTTTGATCTACTTCCTTAGTAGACTTCCAGCTTCTGTGTACCTCTTGTCCAATCCTGCATGAAGTCTCTATGAGCATTTTGCCCCACAGCATGTTGTTAATGTCACACAAAATCTCTCTCAAACATGTTCTTTTCTTTTATGGGAACACTGGGACATGGCTCCAGCAAGCACAGAGCTAGAGAATAAAAAGTAAGCTCCCCTTTCTCATAGGATCTGTAAGCAATTTCTCTGAACTCCAAATTCTGCAGCCAGTTATCTTTGAAATGAGGAAGAGATAGCCTCTCCCCATGAACCTTCACTCCTCAAAGTCCTGAAAGGCGTTCTCCTCCATGATACCTTCTGTAGGTAGACTGGGAACGAGGTGTGAGGTTGAGTTGAATGAGCTCTGGTAAATCGCAGCAGACTCCTCCCACATCACCTGGGGAAGTGTCCAGGCCCAACTGGCTCATTGGTGACTTGATAGTGTGAGGTGCCTATGGTTCTTATTTGCAGTTGTAGATCTGATAGCTGATTTCCGAAACATATAAAAACTTAAGTCTCACTATTATTTATATCTATGTCTATGTCTACATCTATCTATATCTATATCTATAGATATATATCTATCCATATATCATCTATCTGAGATGGGTTTTGTTTTCAAGAGTCAAATACATTCCATATCACTTCCACATTTTCTTTCCACTGCATCCTCTACTTTCTGAAAAGCCAACACATGTAGACTCTCTGAAATCAGATTGCTAGTACTAAAAGGGAGTTTCCAAGTCCTTTGCTAATTCTCCACCAATTAGCATCAAAACTGGAACAAATCCTCTTTCTCTTGCTCAGGGTTCTTTCCAGAAGCAGTCATGCTTTTGATCATAAAGTTCACTTGCGATTTTTGATTCATCCTTTGTTTCTATCATTCTGGGGAACAGAGGCATGGAAAGGAGAGTCCAATGGGTACAATGCCATTGCCACTTCTCCTGCCCACAGCATCCCCTAGTTCCTGGAGAGCCAGTGCATTTCTGCCTTCTTCCCCTCCAGCATCTTTTAGAGTTACCCATGCTGCTTCTCAATAAGCATAACCCTGCTCCTTGTGCCTTACTGGAAATAAGCTCAGTGCTGACGGGATCTGATCTCTTGGGGGGTGGAGGGGGATGAGGGGTCAAAGCTACATTTGACCCTTTGTTCCACAGACTTACTTCATAGCTGAGCAGTCAAATTTTGATTTAAAATTCTTTTTTTTTCCCTAGGCCCTAGATCAGTTCCTTACCTTGGAGCATGTCCCCTTTGCTGATCTCATACATTTTTATTTTATTTGATACTTGATGTTATGCTTGGATTATAGAACTTCCATTCAGTAGAGGTTCTGTAACAAATTGTTCTTTTGTACAATTGCCAACTATCTCAGACTAAAAACATATTGGGGGGAAAAGCCAGAAAAAAAAATTAAATGGAGTCAAAAATTAGGGACTGGCTAATAAAATCAGATTTTCTTGACACTTTTAGTCAATGCAAAAATAATTGTGGGGATATAAAAGGTTTTTTATGGTCAATTATTCTTGTCTTAGTAAGTATCTATAATCATAGCCCCCTTGGAGTAGGTAATAATCTTCCATAGAAAAAATGAGACTTCCCTACAGATCCATAAGAAAGGTATAATGTTATCGCATGCATGCATAAAATATATTAATATTGAAATGTGCTAGCTTTAAGGTCAGTTGGGTAGACATCTTCTTTTCTACCCTGAAAAAAATATATATACATATATATATACTATCTGGCATTACTGGGTTGCTGACATCCAATTGATCTGCATTATTCGTGGCTGGCAAGAGCCTATATAACTAAATGCCTCAGATAACAGGTATTAGAGTATTAGGTAAAAAGCCTCCATGTGGTCTATAGCAATATCAAAAAGGTAGAAAGTGTAAAATAAGGGAGATTAAGATGACACCAGAAAGCTTTAAATGAGGTGTCATTTTGCATTTAGAGAGACAACCAGAGAAGTTAAGACAGAAGAACAAAATGCCCCTTTCTCACCAGCTGCCCTTAAAGGTTTACAAATGATCTGTTAACAGAAATGAGTTTCTCTTGGGCTTCAGACACCATTTATTACGCTGGGAGAGAGACAAAAAAAAAAAAAAAGAGAAATGGAAACGACTGCAAAATTATGCTTATTTGAAGGCAAAATGCTTCCCATCAGCAACATGATAAAAATGTAGCCAAGGTGTCAGCCAGATGTTGACATGTTAATATTTTTCATGAGGTCTTTCAGTGAGGAAGAACTTTTTGGGTGTTCTTTAGAATATGAATCGAAATGCATTGTTAGGCTAGATGCCTTGCCTGGGAAATCACAATTGTATTTGATGATGAAGAGGAAGAGGAAGTGTGTCCTAAATAGGGGTCTGAACCTCTATCCCCTGGCTGCCTCCCAGATGTCTTGTGCTACGAATGGGCTCATCTGATCTCTCCTAGTCAATTTCATTCTGGAAAGTAGCCAGTGGGCCTAGTTCATGACCCAGTGATGTCATTATAATTCATTCTCCCTACCACGAAGACTTCGGAACTTTCCAATTTACAACGGGTCTTTTTAATAAAGAAGAATGTCATACACAGAATTTTTAAGTGTTTCTAATGATTCATCTTTTTTTCCTGTTTTAGCTTCAAAATGGCCTATCTTTTTCTTATAAAGATTGGACTACCGAAATCATTTAAAGATTGTATACCTTTGTGGGTTTTTATAGGCTGACCCAAGGTGACTAAAGCTTATTATGAGAGCATCTTGTCCAGGCAGCAGCAACAAAAACAACTACATATGATGCCACCTTGAATGTAAGAGGACTCAAACGATGTTTTATCTTGAATACTCACCTCGTCGCTCGGAATGGCATGAACGCCATTTTCAGTGATGTTCTGTGTCTTCTGAACCTTGCTTTACAAAGTAGGAGAGGGGCGGGGCGAGGGGCTGGGAGAGACACATGTAAGTCATTTAGGAACAGGGTTTCCGGCGTCATCTGTGTGTTCTCTCAACACCTCTTATAGGCTGTAAGGGAATATTCACTGATGAAGCCTGCGCATAAATCGAGCTTAACGCTGAGGAGCTGGGGCCCTCTCCCCGAACCTCACCTCTTTGAACTTGGTTAACCCTCCCTGCTAAAATAAACTTTGCTAAGATGACTTCACTTATCCTTGACCTGGATCTTTAAAATCCCGGGCAGTACAAGCTGGGTGGATGATCAATGCTTTTGTGGCCTGCGCTGTAATTTAACTGGCTCTGACAGGAGATGTGGAATAGCTAAAGAGAGGCTTTACTTGTAATCTGCTTATCACTTGATCCTGGAGTGTTTGTGAAGCGCGGGGCCTTCCCCGTACTCACTCTCAGTTGAGGGTTAATGCTAAGAAAGAGGAATTTCCGTCTGGTGCATCTGACTGAGCCCCGTGATAACCCCTCCTCTGGACACCTTGGGAGCCCTCCCCTTTCAACACGGAGCGAACACTGGCTTTCCTGACCCAGCATCGCTTGCCTTTCTTCGATACACACATTCACAGAAATAACTTGCTGCAATTATGATATGTGTCAGGAAGAGAAAAAAAACCCGTATATGTTTTCCCACTGCTTTTCTAGTGGATGGATTCTAAATCGGATCTTCACCCACCAGATTGTTACCTGCAAGAGACAGGGAGGTGGCCAGATCACCAGATCACCGGTGTGGGATGGGGGAACAGATGCAGGTCACTTGAGTGGTGACTGACAACCCAGGACAGGAGAGGAGTGAGGCGTGGAGAGAGTATAGGAGGAAGAGGGAAGAAAGAGAGAGAGAGAGAGAGAGTTGAAGAAGGGCAGGGAGAGAGGTTTTTAATGAGAGATCATGATGTGGAGGAGCCCAGAAGACAGGCAGCTCAGGACATGGTAAAATCAAGGACAGTCCCATCCAGAGGAATGGTTGCACCCAGAAGGGCATCGACCTTTTCAGGAGGCAGTTTTTTCTGTTTTTACTAAAGCTAAGTCATAGCCTAGAGCCTGTCAGTCTCTGGTTCTCTAGGGTCGGGTAATTTAGATTGTTCCTGATGACTTGCAGGTGCATTAAATTATTTGAAGTGAGCACTCTGTGAATCCAATCAAGGAAACGTGGTCTTTCCAGGGTGCAGATCTTGAGTTGAGCATGTCCTCAAAATGACCGTACGTTAGTGGGACAGCTGGTCATACAAGCCAGCGATCACAGCCAAGGGGAAAGTGTTATCCTAGCCACAGGTATGAAGGGCTGGGGACACCCAGAGAATGAGAAGTAGGGGGCACAGTACAAGCTTCACAGATGAGGTACAATAACGAAGGTAGTAATATTGTAATAATGATAAAAGTTTGATGACAAAATTAATAGGAGCTACTGCTGTTATTTTTAATTCCTATTATGGACATCTATCCTTTATAATAAATATGTCTGGATATGCACGGATCAGTAACCATATATGTGTGTCTGTGTGTGTGTATATACATATGTATATATATATATGCATATGTGTATATATATATGCATGGATTTGTAAATATGTCTGATGCTCACAAAACCTCTCAAGGTAAGTAGTATTATTATTATTCCATTTTATATCTAGGATATTAAAGCCTAGAGAGCTTGTAAAACTTATTGGAAGAAACATGCCCACATATTCATAAAGTTTGATCATGATATATCAGTATAAACATGCAACTGTATCTGCAGTATCCATAACACATAGCTCGGAGTGAGGAAGAAGTAGGGAGATGAAGGAAGGCACCGTTGGGAGATTTGTTGGAAACCAGCTCAGTGAACAGTTTCTATGCTGCTCATAGGAAACCAGATTGTCTCTAAGAGATAATGGGAAGGTACAGGAGGTTTTTATCAGGGGAGTCATATGATTAGACATATTTGTGAAAGATAACTGGGAGGTAATATAACTGAAAGGTAACTGGGAGGTAACCCCTAGAAACAAATGTGGCAACTTATTTGGTCCCAAGATGGAGCACAACTACCCCTAGTACCATCCCCACGTCATGGCAAAGAGGGTTTAAACAATCTTCCCATGGCAGCAACACTAGTCGTGACAGAGCTGGGACTGAAACCCAGGTTCAGAATCTTGTCTTGTATTGACCACACCGTATTTTCCAGAATGATAATAACAGGAGAAATGGCAGGTCAAACTATAGCCAGGTTCTAAAATTGTTAGTGAATAAGGGCAAGATGAAGGCATGTGTAGATAAAGGAGAAGAGAATGGAGAGTTGGTGAGGAGTTATTGTAACAGAAGGGGAGGGGCACCTGGGTAGCTTAGTCAGGTAAGCCTCCAACCCCTGATGTTGACTCTCGTCATGATCTCATGGTTTGTGAGTTTGAGCCCCATATCCAGCTCCACACTACCAGAGCAAAACCTGCTTGGGATTCTCTCTCTCCTTTTCTCTATGCCCCACTCTCTATCTCTCTCTTTCAAAATAAATCAATGAACCTAAAAAAAAAAAATAAAACATGGGGAATTGTGGCCAAAGAGATATGAAACATCAAGAAATAGTGATCACAATCTGGACTCTGAAGAATTTGGAAATAAGAAAAAGTCATCCTGTACTTTTGGAGGCTGCAGAAGGGACAGTGTCCTCCAGGTCCAGTCCCTTTCTACACAGGCTGATTTCAGTTGGACTGATGTGTACTATAGGCATCTGCTTTGTTTGTTTGTTTGTTTGTTTTTACAAGCTCTCCCGAGGAGTCTAATCAAATGCTCTGTTGAGAACCACCAAATAAAGTAAAAAACGGGAGAAAATGTCTGACAAGTATAAGATAGGTAAAACATGGCTGCTTAGAGTGGAAATTCTAGTAGGATAAGTGGAAGTGTTTGAAAGAGAAGAGAAAGAGGCCATGCACAATACTAATGCCACTGTGCGTGTTCATTGAGTAACTACCCTCACTATCACTTGATTTTATATTTATTTTATGATCATGGTTCAGTCTGATTGCATTATTCTTTTATTGTAAGCATCTACAGTATTTTGGATAAGAGAGAAGTGGGATGTGAATACTAAAAAAATAATAATGATATTAAGATGTAGGGATGTGTGACTGGCGAATGGCTTGCTCGTACTTAGAAGAGACAATACATTAACTGCTGCCAGGAAGGTGAGGTGTTTTTTTTTTTAATAGTTTATTGCCAAGTTGGTTTCCATATAACACCCAGTGCTTTTACCCACAAGTACCCCCTCCATGAAGGTGAGTTTTTTTTTAATGTTTTTATTTATTTTTGATACAGAGAGAGACAGAGCATGAGAGGGGGAGGGGCAGAGAGAGAAGGAGACACAGAACGGGAAGCAGGCTCCAGGCTCTGAGCTAGCTGTCAGCACAGAGCCTGACGTGGGGCTCGAACCCACGAACGTGAGATCTGACCTGAGCCGAAGTCGGAGGCTTCACCGACTGAGCCACCCAGGCGCCCCAGGTGAATTAACTATTCATGCAGCGGTGACGGCTTGGGTTGAAGCATCTCTAGCACCACGTGTCAACACCTCCTCTGCATTTTCCTCTCTCAGATATTTATTGCTCCATATAACAACAACGACAACGAAACAAAGCATGTGACTTCATTTACACCAAGATTTGTAATCAAAAATAAGAAAGAAGGAAGAATAAGGAAAGAAGGATGGAAGGGAAGAAGGAAGGTAGGATGGGAAGAAGGAAGGAAAGGTGGGAGGAAGGAAAGGAAAGAGGGAGGAAGGAAGGAAGGAGAGAGGAAAGAAGGAGGGAGGAAGGAAAGAGGAAGGAAGAGGGAAGGAGGTAATCAGAAAGAAGGTAACAGAAGAAGAAATTAAGCAACATTTTATACAGAAAGAACACATGGAATGAAGTAAATGGCAGGCATAAGACATGGAAGAAATGGCTGGAGGACAGTTTCATGACTAGTTACTGAGTTAATGGGAAGAAATAAGAAATGCAATCAAACTGTTTCCTGAACCATGGCACATGTGGACACAGTCCCAGAATGTTGCCATTTCACCTGTGGTTTTTGCCCAGTTGATGCTCCTAAAGAAGCAGGTGGAATTAATTAGAACCCTTTTTTTAAAAGGTTCTTGAGGAATAGTTTCATGAGTGTATTATTATTATTATTATCATTGATGTTATATGTCAGTTCAAACATTTCATTTTGATTATATGTAATAAATATATAATGTAATAAATGTAAAATGAATATGTAATGAAATAAATTATAATGTAAAAAGAAAATCTTGGGACCAGCCACTTAACTCCGGATACTTGAATTTCTCAGCCAAACATGAAGTCTACATTCGGGTCCCAAGCCTCAGCTGCATAAGGACAGTATGATTTGACTCATAAGTGGCATGTGTGTCAGACGTACAATATGGCAACACAAGTAAACAAAATGGACATGGCTACATTAGACAAGACCCAGAGCAGGGAGGAGCGTAGTCTGGCTTCCCCATGGGCTGTGCTATCATGCCTATTTAAGAGGGGTCTGTTCAGAGCTTTTAGAGGGACACCCATGTGCTTAAGCACAGAGAAGAAAACCATCATATTTGTGCTCTTCTTGGCTAGAAGACAACTCACAGTGACCTAACAGTAACCTTCAAAAAAGTTGGTTGTCTTTCATATCCCATCCTAGAAAGTCTTGTTAACAACAGTTTTGCAAAAGGCAATTGTCAGCTGACTATTAAAGGAAAACATTCTCATGACTAGAATTTTTCAAACGTAGAATGGACTTTTCTATAGGAGACACTAAATTCACTTTTGTAAGAGGGATTCATCTCAATACTAGGGAGTCACTTGTGGGAACCATTGACAAAGGGATTTGGGCATCAGTTGGGGGGGGAAGTAATAATAATAGTAATAATAATAATGGATTATGGTTATTGAGTACCTATTATATGCCAAACACTGCTTTTATATGTCTCTTCATATGTATCCCAAGGACTTCTCTGTAAGATTAATGATACCCTCCCTATTATACAGATAAGAAAAATGAAGCCCAGAAAATTACTCCTAAAAGGCAGAGGCAGAATTCAGCTCCACACTTTTAACAACCACCCTCTCTGCCCCTTAAGGTAGTTGCAATAAGAGATCTTCAAGGTCAGTTTAAACTCTAATGATCATTGATTTTGGAAGTTACACTTCAGGAGTTTAGATTAGTGGTTTGGAGTCAAACCAGGGTTCAAATCTGGATTCTTTCCTGTTATTAATGTGTAACCTTGGGTGATGTATTTAAACTCTTTGAAGCTCATTTTCTTCATCTGTGAAATATAGATTACAATACTTAATTCCCAGGATTGAGAGCATTACAAAAGATGATGCATCAGCTGCCCAGCACAGTGCCTTGGATTAGTTAGAACCTTAACAAAAATAGTGGCTATTATGAAAATAATATGCAATAATAAATAGTTTGTTCTAAGCACTAAGACCTTGTCAGAATGATGTCTTGCACCACCTGTGGTGCTCCTAAGTTTTAGTAACACAATACTTTTTAAAAAGAATACTGATTCTAGGCCAGGATTGAATCCTTTCAGAGGATAAGCATTTGGTTTCATCCTTGAACCTTTTCTGTAATAAGCTACCAATTTAAGTTTGGGAAAAAAAACCTCAAAAACAGTTTGGGAAAAGTATTTGCAATATGTATTTGAAAAGACATAGTATCAAGAATATATGAAGACAAATACCCCCCCCATCCTCTAAAAATATAGGCAGAGAACACTTTACAGAAAATGGTACACATGGTGAGTAAACATAGGAACACATGTTCACACAAGTTACTTTGGGCTCAACTCTGGAAAAATAATCATCATCAGTATAATGGTTATAATTTCCCACTCACTGCCTTACTTCCCTTCATCCACATCTCTCTCCAATCATCACCCCATGTCTCTGCTTCCTTTATAGGAAACTCTTCAAAAGGTTTGTCCATACTCACTTTTTCCACTTCCTAGCCTCTCACCTGCTTTTGAATCAACTTAAATCCAGGTTTCTCTCTCTTTCTTTCTCATTGTAAGAGAAAGTGCGCTTCTCCTTGTGTTGTTGGATCCATTTTGAAATCATGGAGGAAGCTGATTCTACATAAATCAGAGCAGAAAAGTAGGAGGAAATCAGGTCCTTAGTGACATTACTGGGAATTCAAACTAACTTTAAAGCTTAATCTACACTGGGTCATTTCTCTTACCATTTAACCAGTTTGAATGGGGTTTCTGTTTTCTAGAATAAACATGGATGAGTTGACCCACCCCTCTGGGAAGTCTATGGCTGAAGATGGATTCTCTGAGGGGAGGAATATGTGGGGGAGGCAATTACTGGGAGCTTTTAAGGGGAGCATTTTTAGAGAATTTGGCCTACAAAAATGCCAGTCAGTATCCAATCCATGTAATTCCTCCAGATTTATATCTAAATTGCACAGGGAAATTCACATATGAGCCAAGTCAAATCAGTAAAAGGTTCAACCAAGGTCTGAAAGGGTTTGTACAAGGATGAGTCATAGGCTTTAAAAAACAAAATCGCGAAATTGAATTAATATATATGACATTTCACTCTAGGATTGAGATTAAAGCAATTTTAAAGTCCAAGTTGTTTATCATTGAATTAAAGAAGCTTTGCCTTCCTCTCTCCTTCTTTATTTACTTATTTATTTATTTTAATATTTATTTATTTATCTATGTTAATTTCATCAGTATTTAGCCTTGACTTTGGTGAGGTATTGGAGACACAATTATAAATAAGATAGTCCTCATGGTCTTATGTAATATTGCCCAGTATAATGGGGGAAGACATATAAGAAAGATAGTTGCTTCATTTATTTTCAGCGTGCTGAAGGAATTTCTTCAGTTTAATTTTTAAATCCCTAGTTAAAGTTCTTCAACTTGCCCTAGATGTATTCTCTTCAAGCCCAATATGTTTTTAAAAAATGGCTTCTTTATGTTCTTTGTCAGTTTCACTTCCTTCTGTAATTTTTGACCTTAAAGAACCAAAAAAGGAGATGTGGGAGAGGGACAATGGTAAATTAAGACATTCCCTGCAGGGGCCCATACAGATCCTTGGAAACTCAGGAGTATAAGGAAATGAACAAAAACTGGAGTGTGGTGTATTCTGAAGCAAAAGGTAACTGTGAAATTACTCATCTCAGGCAATTAGTTTCTTTTTTTTTTAAATTTATTTTTTGTGTTTTTTACTTATTTTTGAGAGACAGGGAGAGACAGTGGGAGCAGGGGAGGGTCAGAGAGATAGGGACACACAGAATCGGAAGCAGGCTCCAGGCTCTGAGCTAGCTGTCAGCATAGAGCCTGATGCAGAGCTCGAACCCATGAACTATGAGATCATGACCAGAGCCGAAGCCGATGCTTAACCAACTGAGCCCCCCAGGCACCCCTCAGGCGATTAGTTTCAAATTCTTAATTACAACATCAAAAGTGATCCCCCAAAGTCTAGATTTTAAATTTTGAGAGGTGCCTGGATGGCTCAGTTGGTTGAGCATCCAACTTCGGCTCAGGTCATGATCTCACATGAGTTGGAGCCCCACATGGGGCTCTGTGCTGACAGCTCAGAGCCTGGAGCCTGCTTTAGATTCTGTGTCTCTGTCTCATTCTGTCTCTCCCTGCTCATGCTCTGTTTCTCTCTCACAAAAGTAAATTTCCATCAAAAGATAAACCTTGACTGTCAAAAATTTGCAAATTGTGGTCCATGACCTTTACCCATGGATCCACTCACTGTTTTGTCTGTATTCTTCTCACTCTGTTGTGCTAAATAATTTTTATGTAACATTTCTTGATGATTTACCTCTAGAAAACACTTTCTATCCAAACTATACATATTCAAGGTATATAGGTATACAATAACCATATAACTATATATTTTAGAAATGTAAATTAGGTTCCAACTTATGACCATCATTCATGCACATCCATTCGCATGAATAATATTTGTATAAAACTTCTGAACCTGAAGAAGAATCATCACAAGTGTGACAGATACTAAAAGAAGGGTCATCTGAGAAGCAGAGATTTGCTTTCAGAGAAAGACACATTGAATTGTGTTTTGAATTCAGAAGAGAAAATATTTCCTTCACTGAAAACTTCTTTATCGCATTTTATAATAATGATTACCTCTTCTGAATTGAATTCTGTTCTTTCCCCACAATAATATGTCTTCACTTATCATAATCTGTAAATTCTCAAAGCCTATGTTAAACACTTATGCCCAACACAGAATAAAATAAACGGTCACAGCACATAAGGTTATCAATATATTTGAGAATATTTATGTTTGGCAGAGTAAGACATCCTGATTCTGTGTTTATAGATACTCATGTTTATGTTATAATAATGTATACACAGTAAGTACATGTGTATTTGGAGAGTGCTTCCTTACATCTTCTATTGTACCAAAGAAGACTTATTATGTGGAAAAACA
>NC_043708.1:126826543-126828503 GCF_006229205.1 Suricata suricatta
CTTCCTTCCTTCCTTCCTTCCTTCCTTCCTTCCTTCCTTCCTTCCTTCCTTCTTCCCTTGCATCCTCCCTTCCATCCTTCCATCCATCCTTCCTTCCTTCCTTCCTTCCTTCTTTTCTTCCTTTCATTCTTTCTTTCTGAGAGAAGGAGTGCAAGCAGGGGAGGGGCAGAGGGAAAGGCACAGGATCTTAAGTAGGCTCCACATCCATTAGGGAGCCCAATGCAGGGCTCAATACCATTACCATGAGATCATAACCTGAACTTAAATCAAGAGTCAGATACTTAATCAACTGAGCCACCCAGGTGCCACTTTACCTAGTCTTTTAAAGAATATTTGACTTTTACAGAATTTAAGAAAATAAATAAAATAATCTCTATATTTGCCATTTCACCAAGGCCCAGAGACTGAGACTGCGTGGTGCTGGAACACAGGGAGAAGGCAGGAAACTGAGATCCTGACAAGTGGGAGTCTGTGAAATCTTCCTGCCCCCACTTCCAGCCCCTGCTCAGTTATCTAAATTTCCTTGTAAGCAACTTGGCTGAGAGGATACTCTTTGCATTTAAGGTTCCTGCAGATGCAACCTAAAATGGCAGCCTTTAGATTCATTAAAAAGTCTAGTTTTTTCTTCTTTTCTAAGCAAAGTCTGAACTTTCTGATAGCTTTGCTCCTCTGCCCACCTGCCCCCAACCTCAGCAATTTGATCCCAGGTTTGAATGTGTCCTATATTTTTCACTCACTTAGAAAAGGTTTGTCTTCCTGTTTAGGGGGCTCTGTTGTTCTGTTGTTTCTTTGGTTTTGGTTTTGGTGTTCTTTTATTTTATTTTTTTATATTTTATTTCTTTGTGTCCACAGCTTTTTGATGATATTAAAAAAAGTTTTAAAAATTATTTCTATCAGGACTCCTGAGTGGCTCAGTCTGTTAAGCATCTGACGTAGGCGCAGGTCACGATCTCAAGGTTGGTGGATTGGAGCCCAGCATGGGGCTCTGTGCTGAATGCTTGCTCAGAGCCTGGAGCCTGCTTCCGGTTCTGTGCCTCCTTCTCTCTCCGCCCCTCCCCCTCATGCTCTGTCTCACTCTGTATCAAAAATAAATAAAACATTTAAAAATTTTAATAAAAAATTATTTCTATTATTGTTTAGGTAATGATTTCTTGTTATCTCCTTGGGAGGTAAAATCTTTATTCTTTCTATACCCAAAGCAAAACAAAAGTGGGAGTCTCTAGAATGACTTCCTTCCTTCCTTTTTCTTACCTTCCTTCCTTCTTTCCTTCTTTTCTTTTTTCTTTCCTTCTCAATATATGAGCTAGATTTCTCCCTCACTCTATCCTTCCATATTCTGAGGTCTACCGGTCAGTCTTCTAAAGATTAGCTTAAGATGTTCTCTCCTTGAAAGTATTTCCCAAATGTACATATACATTTCCTACTCAGACAGCCTTCTCCCTTTTCCAACAGAATCTTATTAACCAGATCTACCCGGTTAAGATAATAATAATAAGATTGCTTACATGCTTAGCTTTTCTTTAATGTACACACTACATGCACATTAAGAGCTTCTGTCCAGGAAGAGTTCCACTTCCTTGAATGTACATACAGGTCATGTTTTTGTTGTTGTTGTTGTTGTTGATTGTGGTTATCATATTTTGTTAAATTTATTGTGGCTCACAAGCCAACAGAATGACCATGAGTTTGTTTGCAGATAACAGGGCGCATAATGATGACAATTCTTTTGTTTGAAATGGTAGGACATGAGAGATATGAGGGTGTTTTTCCACATAATAAGTCTTCTTTGGTACAATAGAAGATGTAAGGAAGCACTCTCCAAATACACATGTACTTACTGTGTATACATTATTATAACATAAACATGAGTATCTATAAACACAGAATCAGGATGTCTTACTCTGCCAAACATAAATATTCTCAAATATATTGATAACCTTATGTGCTGTGACCGTTTATT
>NC_043708.1:126828603-126862909 GCF_006229205.1 Suricata suricatta
GAAGGAAGGAAGGATGGAAGGAAGGAAGGATAGAAGGAAGGAAGGAAGGATGGATGGAAGGAAGGAAGGATGGAAGGATGGAAGGAAGGAAGGATGGAAGGAAGGATGGAAGGAAGGAAGGATGGAAGGAAGGATGGAAGGAAGGAAGAAATTAAAAGACTAGGTAAAGGGGAAAATTCACAACAATGTATTATGGAGTTTATAGTATGTAAAAGTATAGAGATAAAGTGCACAAGTTAAGATAAAGTAAAAATAAAATTATGAAATTATTTCCTTACATAGAATGATATAAAGCTAATTCAAGATGGATTATGGTAAACTAGGATTGCATTTGGTAATCTCCAGTGCAACCACAAAAAGAACAATACAAAGAAATAGCAAAAAGCCAATAAAAGAGATAGAGTGGAATATTGAAAATTTCTGTTAATCCAAAAAGAGAAGAAGAAGAGTGAAAAAAGGAAACCACAAAAAAATAGAAAGAACAAACAGGAAATCAGAGGCATAATGTGAAACTTAAACTCAGACATATAGATGAGTACATTAAATGTTTGTAGGTGAAACAAATTCCATGGAAAACATTAGACATTTCAGAATGGATAAAAAAGGAGACCTAGGGGGCACCTGGGTGGCTCGGTCGGCTAAGCCTCCGACCTCGGCTCAGGTCAGATCTCACGTTCATGGGTTCGAGCCCCGCGTCAGGCTCTGTGCTGACAGCTAGCTCAGAGCCTGGAGCCTGCTTCCGGTTCTGTGTCTCCTTCTCTCTCTGCCCCTCCCCCTCTCATGCTCTGTCTCTCTCTGTATCAAAAATAAATAAAAACATTTTTAAAAAATTTAAAAAAAAGGAGACCTAAGGATAAGCCCTTTGTAAGAGTGCACTTAAAATATAAACCCATAGATAAGTTGAAAGTGAAAGAGTGGATCTATCTATGCTGTGGGAGCAATAAGTAAGAGAAAGAGAAGCTGTGTAGCCCCACTAATATCAACCAGACTAGACTGGAAAACGAGTAATATTGTCACCAGAAATAAAATTGGGTCACTTCCTAATGAAGAAAGGATCAATCCATCCAAAAATAAAACAGTCTTAAATGTATACTCATCTAGGCACAGAGTTTCAAAATAAATTAAGCCAAACTGATTGATCCAAAGGGAGATGTAGAGAAATGCAGAGTCACATTTGACTATTTTTTCTTTCCTTCCTTCTCTCTTCTTTCTTCTCCATCAGGAATTAACAGAACAGCTACAAATAAGATCATTATAAGTATAGTGGATTTGAACAACACTATCAAAAGCTCGACCTAATTGACACAGATCATTATACATCAACTATAAACACATATTCTTTCCAGTTCAAGATACACCACATTATAATAAATTTAAAAAATTGAAAGCTTATAAACTATTTCCTCTGACATCAGTGAAATTACATTAGAAAACAGAAACAAACAAAAACAGATAGAAAAGCCTAAAACATCAAAGTTAAACAATAAACTTCTAAGTAATGTGGGTCAAATAAAATATCACAAGAGAAATTAGAAACTATTCTAACTGAATGATAATGAAAGTACTACATATCAAAATGTGTGGAATATAGCTAAAACTGCTCCTAGGGGAAATTTATATGTTTAGAAGCTTAAAAGGGAAAAGAATAAAGGTTAAAACGAAGTCTTTAATCTAAATTTCCACTTTAATAAACTAGAAAAAACGAATGAAGTAAATCCCAAGAAAGAAGCAAAGAAATAAAAATATCAAAGCAGAAATCAATGACATAATAGACAAGCAATAAAGAATATCATCAACATGATAAGTAGCTTTAAAAAAACGCATACAATTGACAAGTAGAAAAAAAGACAAAATAAACATTACCAACATCAAGAAAGAAAAGAGGGGCATCGTTATAGATTCTATACAACTTAAAAGGATAATAATCAGATATTCTGAACAACTGTTTGTCAATAAATTCAACAGCCTGGGAAAAATGGACAATTGATTTGAAAAAGACAACCCTCCAAAAGGTCAACAGGAAAAAATAGAAAATTTTACAGTCCTCTGTATTCGCCAACTCAGGCTGCAAACTGGGTGGCATGAACAACAGACATTTATTTTCTCACAGTTGTGAGTGCCAGAAGTCCATGATCAAGGTGTTAGCTGGTTTCCGGAGAGATCTTTCTCCCTGTCTTGCAGATGACTGTCTTCCTGCTATGGCATCATGTGGTCTTTTCTCACCACTTTGGAGTCTCCTAATAGGGCACTAATACTATCAAGTCAGGGAATCATCCTTATGACCTCATTTAACCTTAAATACTTCCAAGAGGCCGCATCTCCAAAGAGCCACGATGGGGGTTAGGACTTCAACATATAAATTTTAGGGAACACAAACATTTAGAGTCTGTAAAACCATAATTATTAAAATGTTAAATGTAACATTTTTAGTTTCTCATGCCCTTCAAAAAACACAAAGAAACAGCAAAAAGAATCTCTCCAGATCCAGATGCCTTCGATGGTGATGACTTTCAAACATTTAATTACTAATTAATACCAATGTCACATAATAGCTTTCATAAAATTGGAAGGAGGACTGATATGCTAATTTGCTTTACAGGTTCTGCATAATGTTGATTCCACAACATTAAGAAATGGAACATAGCAGTATATTAAAATATATATCCTGTCTCAACATATTTTGTTCCATGAAGAAAGGTGAGTTCCACATTCCAAAATAAAAATTTTTTGAGAGACAGAGAGAGACAGCACGAGCAGGGGAGGGTCAGAGAGAGAGGGAGACACAGAATCTGAAGCAGCTCCAGGCTCTGAGTTAGTTGTCAGCACAGAGCCCGACGCGAGGCTTGAACTCACAAACCACGAGATCATGACCTGAGCCGAAGCCGGATGCTTAAGCCACTGAGCCTCCCAGGTACCCCCAAGATTCCAAAACGAATTTAAATTCACCTCATTATTGACATAAAGGAGAAAAATCACATGATTATCTCAATAAATGCAGAAAATAACAACTGAAAAAAATCATCAGTCATTCATCATAAAAACACAGAAAACTGGGAATATTCTCAACCTAATTAAGGGATATCTAAAAAAATTTTTGCTTAAAGGTGATACAGTCAATGTGTTCATCTAAAATCAGAATGTCAGTAAGGAAGCACATTCTATAGTGTTTATGCCATTTTTCTTAAAAGAATGAGCCAGTGTAACACAAGGTAGAAATCGCACAAAGATTTGAAAGGAAAATGGAAAGCTGTCATTATTCACAGGAAACAAAATTATTACAAAGAAAATCCTAAGGAAATATCAAGAAAACCATAAACCTTAGAATTAATGATAGAGGGAATATAGCAATATTGCAGAATACTGGGTCAATATGTAAAAATAATGACATATCTCTTAAATGTTTTTACTTTACAAATAATAAAATAAAATTTTAAGATGCTGCTATGTAAAAAACAAGTCAGAATAAACTAAAACACTTAGAAATAGATTAGACAAAAGATTACAAGGTTTGCACACTGAAAACTAATAAATGAATTTAAAGATAGATCAATTAAGATGACCAAATAAATAAAGAGGACTCAAAATTTTAATGTGACAAATATCCCTCAAGTTAAAGTATAAATTCAATGATGGGGCACCTGGGTGGTTCAGTCTATTGAGCATCTGACTCCGGCTCAGGTCATGATCTCATGGTTTGTGGGTTCGAGCCCCGCATGGGGCTCTATACTGACCACTAGCTCAGAGCCTGGAGCCTGCTTCAGATTCTGTGTCTCTTTCTCTCTCTGCTTTTCCCCTGTACCTGCTCTGTCTCCCTCTGTCTCTCAAAAATAAATAAATGTAAAAAAAATGTCTTAAGTATAAATTCAATGCAATATGCATCAAAGCCCCACTAGGCTGTTTTTAATATAACTTATCAATCTGAGTCTAAAGTTAATATTCAAATGTAAAGCTGAAACAATTTTGAAAATAAAGTAAAATACTGGCAAATTTTCTTATTTGATTTGAAGAATTATGAAGCTATAATAAAAATCAAGGCAACATAATCTAGAGGAACACAATGAGACTCTGGGAAGAGAGCCACACCTATACCATCTAGTCATTTTCAACCAATGTGCTAATGTAATTCAAGGTGGAAAGGAATAATAGTTAAAAATTAGTGTTGTTCAGTTGTAGAATGTCTGAGAAAACATTTCAAAACTCAGAACTCTTATTACTGGAAATTTTAAGGAAAAGATGTAATTATTGTCAAATGAGAATATCTTTGAGGGAAAATGTTCTCAAGATTTTTCATATCTGAGCTATAAGATTTCAGGACATTTCAGTCACTCTTGAGGAGTAAAATACTCTGCCATAACTCATTAACTTGTTTGACTCTTAGTGAAGTACTGTTTGTAGCTTTCTTAATGTGAATATTTTATGTCAAATAACTTCATATTGATTATTTCTCCCCCAACATATTGATGTGATTCGCTACTTTTATTTGTCTAGAGCATATTTGAAGCCATTACTACAGCAGGATTGCTAACAATAAGTTAACTACACACAGAAGTAATAAATCATGTAAGTAAATTCTCATAGATCCAGTGAATCATGTAAATAAATTCTCATAGACCCAGTGGCTCAAATGGTGCTGTACCCAACACAAGGAAGAGCGTGAACCAGTCAACATCGAAGAGGAAAGAGAAGTTGCAACCCATTCGGTCTATGGTATCTTTTGCAAATTTTACAAAATCAAATGATCCAACTCTGGGTACCTTCTGTGCCCTTCTGAAGGCTTAACCAAGTGAAAGGCCCTCAGGCTAATGCTTCCTTAGCTTGCCCATGAATCAGCCTCTGATTTTGCCTGTATCTCTTTCCATCGACATTGCCATCTATAGATGTACTAAAAAGATATAACATATCTATATTTTCATCCATATTTATGTTCCATAAATCCTTTCCTAGCCAGCACAATGCCCTATGCCTAAAATAGTTTCTTACTTATGGTAAGAACAAGAAATGAGCTTTTAGAATTAGTTGAATTGGACTGAATTTAATTGACAGAGTGTAAAAAATTTAATTGGAGCAGTTCTTATTCTTTTTATGCCTTATGGCAAAATGAGAAGAATGTAGGCTTTGGAATTGCTTACTAGCTTTTTTTTAATTTAGGGAAAATTATTTTTCCTCTCTTAGATTCTGTTTTCTAACCTGCAAAAATGGGGGAAATAATACTATGCCAGCAATTCCTAACTGTCTCCCAATATTTTTCCTTGCCTTCTTCTACAGGAAGACAAGTCCGAGCTTTAGCTGGGCACATGCTGCCCAGAATAAAAGCTACAATTCCCAGACTCCCTTGCAGTTAACTTCAGACGAACAAGATGTAAATGTCATGTAACTACTTCCCAGACTCTCTGAAAAGAGTGCTGAGGGAGGTCTTGTTTTTCTTCTTCATCTGTTCCTCATCTTGACACTCCAAATGCACAAGAGATGCTAGAGCTCTACCCGCCATCTTGGAACATGAGGG
Organism: Suricata suricatta; assembly: GCF_006229205.1. Taxonomy (NCBI): domain Eukaryota; kingdom Metazoa; phylum Chordata; class Mammalia; order Carnivora; family Herpestidae; genus Suricata; species Suricata suricatta. The sequence continues at coordinate 126,834,107 of NC_043708.1, forward strand.
GGAGGACCACACCCTCAGGGCAAGAAAAAACTAGAGACTAGAGTCTGAAAGGCTAGTCATTGAGGGTCTAGACATTCAGGGGCAGAGACTTATGGTCAGTCCTGAGATGCTCACCTCCACATAGTTTTGTTTCAAAGAAATATCACCCTATCTTATTTAAATTGCTATTATTTTGAGCTTTGTTGCTTGCACTGAATTTAATACAAGTGCTTTGCAAGATCTCTGGTGACTAAAGATGCAAGGTGCCTAGTACAGTGTCCTGCAGGTAATCGATGTATAATATTAACACTTGCTCAACATTTTCTTATCTGGATATTTTTGCCTGCCCAATGAGATGGCCCTCAAACATATTATTTCTAATCCTGATTCTAGCTAGTAAATATCCTCATTCCTTAATTATCTAAAAATAAGTCTTCTTAATGATATCTATGCATTAAAGTCTCTAGTTTGATCTATTTTATGAACTGTTAGGAGGAGAACATTCCAGAATGGGATTACTATTTTGCTACTGTGTAGACTTTTCAGAATGCACTGGTGTATAATTTTGCCCAGTATATAATTTTCATCCTATTTTCTATTTTTTCATCTTGCTGTTGTCAGCTATAACTTAGAAAACATCTTTAAATAGATATCTGGAGAAAAAAAAGAGCACTGCAAATTTTTTTAATTTACAGCTCAGGCATCTGTGTACAGTTACAAAATGACCAAATTTTTCCTTATAATGGAGGTCTCTGAATTTGGCTTGGAAAGGGCCAAGGCCCAAATTTCCATGAAATAAAAGAAAACTATGGCATTATTCTTTTACCTCAAGATGTGAATTTAATTCATATTATCTTTTTTAATGGAGGAGATGGTACACATGTTCAGTCCTACTTTCTCAGATCCCCATTTTTCATGAAAGTTTTCTTCAGCTTTCACATAGTAGATTCTATCTTTCTTTTTTGATACCTTGTGTGGCTTCATAATCCTGCTGAGTTCTTTGCATCATGACTTATAGCTGAAGTGTATTTCTCCCTCCATCTTTGAAGCTCAGCCAGTCTGGAGAACATGATGGAAGTTCAGTGGTTTGGTCCTCTCTGATGCTCCAGGGCCTGGGTCATGCCCATGTTCTGCAAAAGGAAAAGCTATAAGTCATGATACAAAGAACTCAGCAGGATAATGAAGCAACACAAGGTATCGAAAAGGAAAGAAAGAATACACACACACACACACACACACACACACACACACACACAAATGCAAAATGCGAATAGAATCTAAGGCAGAAGAGTGATTTTTCCAGGAGCAGGGGGATGCTACAGAATGGAGCTTCTGCCTTTCGGGAGTTAGCTCCTTCTTCAATTATGGCCATGCCACTTCCCTCCCGTGGAGCCCCGCGAAGTGTACTTGTTAGAGAACATGCAACATCACATCAGCTCAGGAAAGGCCCCCCAAATTAATCTCACCTGGTACATTAGGAAACACTTCGCTGACATTTGCTGTCCCTGTCAGCCCTAATAAAGAGATTTTTACCTGTATTTGCCTATTCAACACTTCAGTCCCTCAGCCAGTTTTGGAAATTATTTCTGATTTATGGCTCTCTCACAGGCGGGTGTCACCCTGCCTGTCAATTATTCCTCAAAGCAAATGCTAAGTGGATGCTGGCTGGTAAAATTAATAAGGGAAACCTTTACTCAAAAACCTAGAAAGAAGCTTGTAAAGGGGATCATTCAACCAGGCAGTAACTCGGTGCCTGCCTGTGATATTTATATGCAAGACAGAGGTACATGAAGAATTCAGTCATACAGAAAAGGGAGAAGTGTGTTTCTGCCTCCATCTTTGAGGCTCGGCCATTCTGGAGAACATGAAGACCATCGTGATGAAAGTTCAGTGATTCAGTCGCCTCTGGTGCTCCAGGGCCTGGATCCTGCCCATGCTCTGCAAAAGGAAAATGTTTTTTCTCCAGTTTGTTGATATGAACTGTTCAACTTCAGTACAAATGCAAGAAATGGAATGATGTCATATCATTCTGTTCTTTTTATTTTGATTTTAAAGATTACTAATATGAATATTAGCAATATTCATATGGTTTTCAGCTATTTGACACTAGAAAAATTACTGCTGTTAAATACATTCATGAGTGAGTAAAATGAGTTCACTTAATCACTGAGGTAACTTATTTCTGACCACATTTACAGCAACTGGGGCCACTGGCCTCACTTCTCTGTACACTCCTGTCTTCTGGCCTCTCAGATCCTCAAAGTTGTTTAGCTCCTTTCCACCCAGGGCTTTTGCGCATTCTACTGTTTCTACCGGTAATGGTTTCTCTCCATATCTCTTCACCTGGAGAGATTGAACTCCTCTTCAGGCCTAGCTCTGGTGGTACTCACTCAGAGAAACTGTCTCCCCATTCTATGTAAGTGTTCATTTTCATCTCCTGTCCTATCCTTTCCTTTTGCTTTATGGCATGTATTCGTTTTGGTAATTATGCATCCATTTGTGAAACTGTTGGCTCTGTACTTGTTGCTCTCAGTAAACTTTAAGCAAGATGAAGGCAAACTCTGTGATTCTTGTTCAGTTTTGTCCAAACTTCCAGAACATAGTCCTGGTTCATCAGAGACTCAGCAGATACTACTGAACTCATGGCTGATAAATAAAGGACAACTTTTAATATCTTAGCCTGGATCTGTACGATGCTTAGTCATTTGAAATCTGAAAGTATATACTACCATATTCTTGTTTTGCTTTTCAGCACAAATAATATGTCTACAAAATACTTCTACTATTACTGCCTAAAATAATTCTTGCCATCTAAATATGCTATTGTCAGTAGGTTGATTATCTCCTAGTTGTTCATTTTAGTGTGTTTTAGTTGTTCATTTGACAAGCATTAATGAAGCATGAACTAGGTGCTAAGCATTTAGCATGACTATGGAACACCAGAGATGAAGGGCATTCTATATACACTTGGGGAGCTCACTGTACACTGTACACATTCATTATGTCACTGAATGCATTTATATTTATGTCTAAGGTTTAGATATCACTGTGGAAACAGATCCCAGCACATAATAGGGATACAAAGTAAGCTTGGATCCCACAGTCCCGCTGTCTCCTAAACTCGGAGATGACCTTATAGTGACAAACTTTCATGGCCAGGAATGCTTACCCTCTGGAAAACATTGAATACATATATATTGAATGATGGAATGAATGCTTTGAGCAAGTCACTGAATTACCAAACTTTACTTCAGACTGAACCTGAAGAATTTTAGAGGTTCATGACTTTAGTGCTTTCTCTAAAAGAAAGAAAAGGTCATGTTGATGTTTATTACAAGAATTACACTTAATTCACTTTGGTTGACTCTTACAGAGTGTTCTTATGCATTGTACAGTGGTTCAGTGTCACCTTTATAATACATCTTTTAATGTTTTCACGGGGCTCTGTCAACTTTCTTCCTATTAAGGAGGCAGGGGAATGGAGTGGAAGATGGTGTTGTATTTGGAGCTGTGACATCTGCAGCTGCCTGACTAGATCAGACACTTTGCCTGCTCCATCATAATTTTCTTATCTTTAAAATCATGGGTGATTAGGAAAACCCAAAGAGTTCCCAAAAAGTATAATGTGCTGTGGCAATTTAAAGTATAAAGGGCATTGTTGTTATTATTAAAGTTTAGCGATTTCAAGTACTATATTCCTCACTTGAAGCAAAGTACACAGCACTCTCCCTGACTTTAATCCTTCCTCTCTTTCTCTCTTACTTGGGAGCACTTTCAGTGGATTGTTTCAATGTCCCCTAGGAGTCAAGGAAGAAAGAAAAAAAAAGAAAACTAAAGAAGAGAAATTTTACTAGATGGGTTAAACCAGAAAGGATAAGGGGGGAAATAATACTGTATTAATTCATTCACCAGATTCTTATTTTAGTCACTGATCACCTAGTATGTACAAAGGGTTGTTGCAGATACCGAGGATACCAAGGAAAGCAAAATGGAATCTGTCTTCGTACTTATGGGGGGATATTAGGAGGTGCTGCAGAATGTAAAGTCTGAGTTAATTTGTCTCTTCATGCATCTTGATTTTCTCTTGGTCTACCTAATCACATTGTTAGGTTAAAGATGCATCCCTTACAATTGACAAAATTACTACTGTTGGCCAGGCCAGGATGAAACTAAGACAATGATAATCATGTCAGCTAATGGGACATATATTTTGAAAGGTAACCCAAAGGTCATTTTATTCCAACTCCTCATAGTAGAATTGAGGCCTTCGTACCCTAATGTACCCACATGTACCGCCAAGAAGCTTCTCTTTATTGGTGACTACCAGTATTCAGCACCTTGGCATTTCTTATGATGTCTTAAAGAATCTTAAAGAATATAAAAATGTAATATTTATTTTTCCCACAAAGTCAAATTATTATAATTATAATCTCTGAGTTAAAAGTAGAATTGTAATATATATGAATATCTATGGAAGGACTCCGAACGCGATTTTTGGATTGAATCAAATGGATTTATTTACTATTTTTTATGCAACGGATTATTGCTCAGCCACAAGAAGGAACGAAACCTTGTCATTTGTAATGACATGGATGGGGCTAGAAAGTATTATACTAAGCAAAATATCAGTTAGAGAAAGACACAGGCCATATAATTACACTCATATGTGGAATTTAAGAAAGAAAACAAATGAACATGGGGTGAGGAAGAGAGAAAAACCAAGAAACAGACTCTTAACTATAAAGAACAAATTGTGGTTACCAGAGAGGAGGTCGGCAGGGGGATGGCGAAGCAGGTGATGGGGATTAAGAATTCCCCTTTTGTGATGAGTACTGGGTGGTATGTGAGTGATGAATCACTAAATTTTAATATTACACTGTATATTAACTAGCTGGAATTTAAATAAAATGTGGGAAATAAAAAATGCCAGATTTATGATCCAGCTTGTGAGTGCTATCATATGACCCCACCACCACCACCTGAAGACCAAGAGCTTCTTTGAGGTCTTTTTGCTTCAGAAGACATCATGAGGTATAGTGGTGGACAATTCTGCCACCACATCCACATCCCACCACTTTGTATTATGTGACTCTGATAAATAATCACATTGGCACTGCCATGGGAATGACACAGTACTGCTTAAGTACACAGGTTTTGGGATCTTGTATCTGAGTTCAAAGTCTTGTTCTACTGCTTTCTATCTCTGTGGTCCTTCCAGTTTCTCAACATCACTAAGATCTAATGTCTTCATCAGATGAAGCAAGCAATCATGATACCCTTTTTATAAAGCTAACCGAGCTGGGTAACTACTCGTCAAGGTTCTTGACCTCAAATAACAGAAATTTACCTTTGTTAACTCAAGCAGAAAGGAATTTACCAAAAAGATATTGGTCATGCACAAATTTTGAGGGGAATGCCAATGTACTCGAGCTCAGAAAGGAATAAAAGGAGCCAAGTCATAGTTAAGTTACCATCATGGGAGGGCTCCCTGAGGATACACTTCTAAATTTTTTTAATTAAAGAATATTTTCAATGTTTATTTATTTTTGAGAGAGACAGAGACAGAGCATGAGCAGGGGAAAGGCAGAGAGAGAGGGAGACACAGAATCCAAAGCAGGCTCCAGACTCTGAGCTGTCAGCACAGAGCCCGACACAGGGCTCGAACCCACAAACTGTGAGATCATGACCTGAGCCGAAGCCGATGCTCAACCGACTGAGCCACCCAGGCGCCCTGAGGATACCACTTCTAATGCCATTTTCAGCAGAACTTACCAGCTATTCTCATGAACCATGAATGCTCCACTCAGCCAACACTCCCCTTGAATATCGCTAAGGGATTCAGCCTGCCTGTGTCTAAGATTTCTGGAAATTCCAGACAGAAGTTTCTTTTTGGAGAAGTCATATAGTCATATGGCCCATGCCACATGACAGGGACCAACAGCCATCTTTCATGAGTCACACACTTCAGTAGTGCTGATATGCTCATCTTTCTATTTGAAAGATGAAGAGACTAAGGCATAGAATGGTGTAGTAACTTAGCTATCAAATGACAGAGCTATCAAGGATTTAGATGCAGAACTAAGAACTCCAATACCTGATTGTTTTCTCACAGCACTGTGCCCCTAACATGGAATACATTTCTTATATTTCATGTTCTACCTGCCTTAGTACTTACCACTGGGTGGTAAGTATACTCATTCAATGTAAGCAAAATTAAATTAGAACCATTCACCTTTCTTCCGTAGTCACGCTCTCCTGCCAAGTTGATGTAGATTTATATAGTTTGCCTGTGGCAGAGGCAATTCTGAAGGGAAAGTGTTTGGAACATAGATGTATAGAGATAGATAAGATATATGGAAGCTATCTAATTTGTATAGATAACAACAGGAAATTGGTATGAACAAGAACAGAAATGACTGGTTTAAAGCAAGACAGGCCCTTTTGTACTTAAAATCCCTGTATCACAATCTTCTCATACTAGGCCAATAAGGCTCTGAAGATGGGTTTTGAACATTGGGACAGGTTTCTTTGCCTGAACATGAATGTTAATCTCCTCCCTCTCTACCAAAGGGTTTTTGTACTAAGCTCCTGTGGGTTGACAGATCTGCATCTGGAATCCATCTCTGTCATGTCGACAGCTTCTAGTCCAGAGCAATGAAGACTGAGTGTAAAAACTGTGCAATTAATAAGCAAAAGTTGTTGAATGTCAGTGAGTAATAGAATGCCTTGTTTTTGCATATCCCTGGAATCCCAGATTTTATTTTACTTTAGGAACCCTTATCTTTCTGCAAAATCCAAAGCTCTGGGAACATATATCCAAGAACAACTTCCCAGCTTCCTGGCACTGTGAGGCTTTAAAATCTCAACAGTTAGATAGATGTTGGATTCTGAAGTAAAGAAAAATGGAGGGCTGAAATCCCCAATTTAAGTAAAGTTTGAGATTAAACGTCTCCTTTAATTAACGTATAAAATACTACACCAAAGTCTTAAAATAGCTTGCCTTGTTGTTGAGTTTTGGTACATGTTAGTTCCTTTAAACCGATCATTTCTACGTTCACCAAAAAAGCTCTGGAAAGAGTATTATTTTCACTATTCGCTTGAGAAGAAACTGGAAATTGGAAAAACTCAGTAGTCGCCCTACTTCTAGGACTTATGTGTCTGGGCCTGGATTTGAACCTTTGTCTCTAATGCCAACGTCCACATGCCTGTGTGCCCACACAAGCACATATACACACGTGAAGCTAGAATGGGTCCATTTCAAATTTAAAAGACATAACTTTCTTGGGACATCGGGCTGGCTCAGTAGGATAATCCTCTGACTCTTGGTTTCAGCTCAAGTCATGACCTCATAGTTCCCTGAGTTTTGAGCCCCACATTGGGCCTTGTGTTGACAGTGCGGAGCCTGCTTGGGATTCTCTCTCTCTCTCTCTCTGTCCCTCCCTGACTCGACCTGTCTTTGTTTCTCTCAAAATAAATAAATAAACTTCAAAAAAATATTCTCTCTCTTCAAATTATCAGTAGGGGAGAATCAAAGGGAATGGAAAAAGGAAAAGGGAACAGATCAGGTATTACTGGCAAATTCGTAAGAGGTTATCGGAAGAAGAGGACTCTGAGGGGAGACAATATTCCACTGAATCGCATGTGTGAAGTGTATCACTCAGGGATGGTGTTTTCTCAACATGAACATTTTAAGCTATTTCTACATGCCCCGTGTTGCTTGTCAGCGGAGATATGAAAGGGATAAATATAACCCTTGGGGTTTCACAGCTACGCACTTTGAAGAAATCAGCAATCTTTCTCCAGTTATCAAAGCCCAGCATTTCTTGCAGTGATGGATGCGGCATCCTTTGGAATTACTCAGGTGAAGGTAGCACATGCTGGAATAAATTGGGGGCTTTTAAGAATTGAAAGCCTGATTTCATGTGGTTCAAAAGCTGCTAACACAGAATCTCCCTTTCTCTTCCCCCTTATCCATCAGAGTACCTTCACCGACATTTGCCTCCAGTCACATAGCTTATTCTGCCCTTAGGTTGGCAGGCTGCTCCCATTGGATTTGCTCTCTATGGGAAAAAAATGATTTCTAAACACTCTTCTGACTTCTGCCCAATCCAACTAGATGTGACATCAGGCTAGACACAGAACTTTGCGTGGGGGATGTTGTGCTTGGCTGTCTAACTCTCTGAAGGGAAACCCAGTTCATCTTCCACTTATAGGTTCTGTTCCCCACTCAGAGACCAGTTACACCCCTGGTTTCCAGGAGTTGATAGAGCCCCAGCAGGTGGCTGGTGTTCTGTTGGCATTGATGTTGGTTTCTCCCTGACCTTTTGCCCTTCCTCCAAATACAGGAAGGAAAGATGAGAGGTAAGGAGAACCAACAGTACTGAGAAGCAATGAAGATTCTTAGATACCTAGCCTTCAAGATTTATTTCTACCTTAGAGATGTTGTAGTCACTTGCTCATCTGTCCTTGGGAACTTTTATCCTTACTACATTAGCACCTCAGTCCTTCTTATCTCTTGGGACACAGGTGAAATGTGACTTCCTTTAAAGGACCTGCCTGAATCAGCCAATTCAAAGTAGCCTTTTACTCTCCAGATCCATGCACAAGCATCGCCCTGTTTTATGTGCATCAGGGCACTTATCACAGTTGAAAATCTCACTGTTTTGTTTGCTTCTTGTCTATCTCACTGCAAAGTCAATTTCCTGAGAAAAGGAACTGTACTTTTTTGGAGTCCTGAAGTATATTCAAATTGTTAAATAAATAATCAGTGCCAGGATTTTCTAAATAGCTCTGTGGTCTTTCTTATTTTTGTTTCTACTTTCTTACATACATATGCAAAAACATGATTATTAGGATATATGGCTCCGTGATTAGGGCCACAATTTTCATGATGGCTGGTGTCATGTTATTTTAAAAGTTTGTGATACTAAAATGATAATGTAGGGTAGCATCTCAGCATCCATTTTCCAACACAAAGTTATGGGCCGTTTTCTTCTATTGTATGTCTTTATGGAATTAGAACATATTTTTCTCTGTTTATCAACATACAACATTTTATTAATTCTTGACTTCCTTCTAAGAGGTAAAGTCTTATATAAGAGAGATTGTGTTCACTGTTGCTCCCCACTGTATCCATACTTAGCTTGATTTCTGGAACGAGGAATGTCTCAACATACATCAACATGTAGAAATGAAGGATAAATGTAAAAGCTCTAATGTTTTACCTGTGTCCCATTTTCAGCTGGGTTCCCTTTCTTTTAATATTATTTATTTATTTTGAGAAAAGAAGAGCACAAAGGGGTGAGGGGCAGAGAGAAAAGAGAGAGAGAATCCCAAGCAAGTTCTGTGCTGTCAGCGGAGAGCCCAACACAGGGCTAGATCTCACGAGCCATGAGATCATGACCTGAGCAGAAATCAAGAGCTTGAGGCTTCGGCGACTGAGCCACCTAGGGGACCTTGGGTTTCCATTTTTGACCAGAGCCCCAGCCTCAGTATTCTGCATTCTCATTCCTTCCAAAACAGGCACTGGATTTCTAGCCTTACCTTTGAAGACGTCTTGCTGCCTCAGTGGTTCCCAGCATCAGGAGCCCAAGTTCCATGCTTTTCTCCTTGTCTTCAGGAGCTGAGCTTCCAGACCCTGGAGAAGACCAGCTTCCCTCGTGTACTTGGACATCTACATGTTGACTATTTTTGGGTCTCCCTACGGCAGATATTAGCATGCCTATTAGAACGAGCCTACCGCTCTCTGCCACGCTCTCTCCCCCCGAGCCCTCTCCCTGAAGAAATGAATCCTCACCACAGCAAGTGTGAGCAGAGCTTCTTCTAAGAAAAGACAATCTGAGGCCCCTATCTTGTCCCAATCATAATGCTGTTTCTTAGCTTGAAGTGAATGGAGAGAAGAAATTCTCACTGAAATACTCAGTTGCAAATTAAGAGATATAACTTCCTGACGTGTTTACATATTCAATAAATATGAATTGAAGTAGGCAAATGAAACAGTTTGAAATTCCATTTCTTTTTTTAATGTTTATTTATTCTGAGAGAGATGCGGGTGGGAGGGAGAGAAAGAGAATGAGAGAGAGAGAGAGAGAGAGAGAGAGAGAGAGAGAGAGAGAATCCCAAGAAGACTCCTTCAAAGAGCCTGAAACAAGGCTCAAACCCACGAACCATGAGATCATGACCTGAGCGGAAATCAAGAGTCAGATGTTTAACCGACTGAGTTACCCAGGCTCCCCTAAACATTTCTTTTTTTTTTAATTATTTTAAATATTTATTTGTTTTTGCAAGACAGAGAAAGACTGATCATGAGCAGGGGAGGAGCAGAAAGAGAGGGACACACAGAATCCGAAGCAGGCTCCAGTCTCTGTGCTGGCAGCTCAGAGACGTGGGGCTCTAACCCACAAACTGCGAGATCATGACCTGAGCCGAAGTTGGACACTCTACCGACTGAGCCACGCAGGTGCCCCTAAACATTTTTTTAATGAGACCGCCATCCGTAAACTTTTTAAAAGCATTATCCACAATATATGATTGTTTGTATACTACATACATATATAATAACGTATATATACATGTATGTGAAACCTTATCTAAACGTATACATCTTTAAAGGAAGAGATGAAAATAAATACAAAACATAATTTCGTTCAGCAGAAGATCATCTTACATGCTCCGTGTGAAGGCTCAGAGATGCATAAGCCAACCCCCATCGTTTTGTCCTCAGAGGGACGATCATTCAGGAAAGTTCAGGGTGTGTTTCTTCTCACGTTCCTTGAGGTCCCCACTCACACTTGTGTCACACTGCAGTTTCAGCTCCGGTTACCTCTGCAACCTATCAGTAGGCTGGGTTATCAGGCATTCAGGGAAACTGACAAGTTCTGTGAATACGTATTTTTAACAAGGTAAAATAAGGTTAAGTTTAGTAGTTGTTTGCATTTGACACACAGAGGAACACAAACAAAATCTGAATGAGAGAGAGAGAGAGGCAGTTTTCCTGATCTGTAAGATTGTTATCAGAAAGATTGCAGGAGATCAAGGGAATGATCTGGACTCTGTGTATGTTTATAACCCTATGTATGTACACATAAATATATAGAAAACACGGCTGCCTGGTCATGAGTAAGCAAGCCATGTGTCACTGGCAACACGTGTTTAATAAAATCTTGTGCACATGCTAACATCCAGCCTGCTAGTGAATCCAACATCATTAGCAAAATGTGTATTTAACCTAGTGCAAGAATTTTATGACTGCCTTATATTTGATATTTGTACATCAGAAAGCTTTTTTATATTCAACCCCTACAAGCTTTTTGAACAGAGAAATTAGATTTGTAAAAGTATGTTTATAGTTAACTAGAATTATCACACATCTGTAAATTCAGTGTGAGGGAAGAGCCCATGGGCTTCACTTTTAGTTACTTGGGGCAATTGATTGGTATTTCATTTTTTTTCTTCCCCAAAAGGAAAAATGAACAAAGCCTCCCAATATATCATCCCAGTTCAGAAATGTGTCAGTTTTCTCCTTGACCACCATGCCTCCCAGCTGTCCATTTCTGTCCAAAGCCCAACAAATCTCAAACAGTTTTGTTCAGTGATAGGAAGACAGCCCCAGTCTGGCAATCTGGGTTTGGCATTCTGCTAAATGCTCAGGATGGCATGAAATAGCCAGTGAGGAATGAAAATTCCCCAGTGACAACACAAGGGAATATTCTAGTATCTGGAGTCCCCATCGCAAAGGAAGAAAATACTAGATCCGCGGCACGTGCGCTTTGTCAGGCTGCATGTCTTTGCAATTGCTCTCTATGCTACAATCACAAAGGCAAGATTTCATTTCCCCCTAAACGCTGAGTATATGATAATGGCTTTCAGAATCTACAACATGAGTCTATGATGTTGAAAGACCAGTGACTGACATTGATAATTCCAGTGAGATAGGATGTAGCAAGTGCAACTTTAAAGGATTTTGAGTTTGAACATGGCTCTGAAGAGGCTACAGTTTTGACTGTGGCCTTCCTTTCTCTACCACACTGCCATTGTCCTATGTGGTTGTGAGACTGGACCAGTGGTATTGGTGGACGTTGGTCAATCATGACATTTTTATCTTTCTGGGCATTCCAGGATGAGGTTAAGTAAATGTACTTCGTGTTCCTTCCTCAAAGATGTACACTTAAAACCATTTGGAAGACAGAAAGTCTACATGAGCAAAGTAGGAAATGTCAGAACTTGATTTTGTTTAAGAAACAAATAAGAACTACAACAAGAAGTAGCATCATCAACTAAGCTTGGAACTTAGCCAGAGCAACCAATTATAAACTTACTTGAAAATATGTCCTTCATTTCAAAATCACCTAAACATGTAGAAACACTGAACATCAGAGTTTCTGAAATAAATATTTTTATCTATGTATTTCTGTGTTTATGTACGATTGACATAATAACATATAATATTACATAATCATTGTAGGAAGATGTGATATATTAACATTGTAAAAATGTGAGGAAAAACTTATACATATATTCACAGCAATATGTTGTCATTGTAAAACTATATAAAAATAGAAAATTATAAAGACAATAAATTATCCTTTATTTCAGTACCTGACAATAACCACTGTTAATATCTTTTTTTGTACAAAATATAAAGTTTTACATCCTATTTTTTACTATCACAGTATGAGCCCTTGAATATGCTTCATTGTAATTTATGCATAATGAGCATATGGATACACCATAATTTATTTAATCAATATCTTATAGTCCGCTGAATCTTATTTGATATCATAAATTATTTTAAAATTTTTTTAATGTTTTTTTATTTATTTTTGAGAGACAGAGACAGCACTAGCAGGGGAGGGTCAGAGAGAGAGGGAGACACAGATTCTGAAGCAGTCTCCAAGCTCTGAGCTAGCTGTCAGCACAGAGCCCGACCTGGGGCTTGAACCAACAAACTGTGAGATCGTGACCTGAGCTGAAGCCATACGTTCAACTGACTGAGTCACCCAGGTGCCCATGTTTTCATAATTTATTTAAAAGAAAATGTTTTTAAAATAATATCATCCATTCTACCTGTATTTTATAACACATTTTTAAAAATTTTTAATATTTTATTTATTTTTGAGAGAGAGAGAGATTGAGAGAAAACATGAGCAGGAGTGGGGCAGTGAGAGATGGAAACACAGAATCCAAAGCAGGCTCCAAGCTCTGAGCTGTCAGCACAGAGCCCAAGGTAAGGCTCATACTCGTGAACCAAGAGATCATAATCTGGGCCAACGTTGGATGCTCAACTGACTGAGCCACCCAGGCGCCCCATTCTATCTGTATTTTAGATTATTCCTTAGGATAGATACCTAGAAGTGTAATTACTTGGCTAAGGGGAATAGAGAGTTTTAAGGCTCCTGATTAATAATGCTAAATTGCTTTCAACAAAACAAGGTGATTTCACTCTTAAGAATAAGTATTTCATATAAAAGCTTGAATACAAAATATTCAAAATATTTGAATAAATGATTGTACTCCTAGTGCTTTGGCTAATAAAGAAAGTGGGGAGGAAGTTTAAGAAGAAAGAAGGAAGGAAACAAAGTATTTGAATTTCTGGAGCATTTACATGAATCAACTCACCTTACAATGAATGGCTCTGTTCCTAAGGCATAAGGTGTCTGCCTACCAGTGAAAATAGTCAATCAAGCAGCACTGTCAGAATGACTTGTCTTTGTGTTTCTCGATCACTCGTTTTTAGTGAAAATATTTTGGGCAAATTCTAAGCACTAAATCAATATTTTTGACCTTTTAATGATGAAGAATATGATGAAAGCTATTGATTCTTGTAGAAAATGCATATCCACACAAAACTTTGCCTCCATTATCAGGGATTCCCCACATCCCCAAGATGCTCTTTGTGTCATTCCTTTAAGCAGTAGTGGTTTTTGATTAAGAAACCCTAAAAATATTATCAGCCCATCTTCAAAGCATTTAAATAGGAAACTGATGGTGACCACATTTAAAGGCTGTATCTGAATATCTTTCCATTCACAGAATCATCAAATACTACTACTTGAAAAAAATTGTAGAAACATTTGGTTGAGTGAATCTACATATTTTGGGGAACACAGATTTCTTTGAGAACTTGATGAAAACAATGGAACTTTCTCCCAGGGAGAAATGCTCACAGACACAATGAGCCACAACCATAAAATAGAATTGCTGAATTCGTGTGATGAGTTCAAGGACCTTCTGAATTTTCTCCTCTGAGTCCAATGAGTATGGGCCAGAGGCCTTGAGTTCCAATCCCAACAGCACATCAACTGTACATGTGAGGAAAGGAAAGTATAGAGTGGTTAAAAGGTTGATCCTTACTCATAAAAGGAGTTGCTAGCAATGCAAGAATTATAAATCTATATTTTATGATTCCCCAACTGGTACCATTTTAGACCCATTTTACAGATCAGAAAATTGAAATTCAAAGGGGGAAGATTACTTACTATAATCATGTTTTGTGTGATAAACGGAAGGAAGGGAGTGATTGCCTCTCTGGTCCCTGGAGCCTATAGATGGGCAAGGCTTCTCCTTGCCAAGATGACAAATTTGTGTTTGGAATATAGATTTGGGAATAGATCAGTTAAATGCAGATGATAAAGTTCTTTAACGTGATCAATGCATTTTTAGTGAAATACATTGTGATTGACCATACAAACTCCATGCTTAAGAGCTGAACAGGTATATTTGCAGATGTTAGCTTCTAAGTACACTTCCCAATTTGCGTTGGCAAATATGAACAGACTTGTCATTGAAAACTTTCCCTTCTGTATTTAAAATTTGACCTTCCAGGTCTGAAATTTACAATAATCACCTTGTTTAATTCTTGAGTGGATAGTACCTATAACCAGTAAAGTTTTTTAAGTAAACTGAATGCTTCTTTTGGTCATCCCCTTACGGCCAGTAATTTGAAAAAAAAAATTTTATACACACACACACACACACACACACACACACACACACGCACACACACACACGCACAATGGAAATGTAAAAATACCCCAATTTGGTGGTGTTGTTTACATATCCTAATTTCCAATTTGGTGACACTACAGTGAGATGCCAAGATTCGTCAGAAAATCCACCTTCTTGAAACAAATGTATCAATAAATATGTAGACACACAAATCCACAGACCATACCTGCTATTTGTTAAATCATACCATTGCTGTCAAAATCATCAAAGGCAATTTAATCTATGACCATTGGGTAATTCTTTTCCAGGCCTTTAGAAAAATACAGAGGGTATTTATTAAAGGAGTGTCTCCTTGCTTGGTGATTGCTCTACTAATTTCTTATTCATAATCGCTGGTTCTATCTTCCAAGAAAAGGCTGAACCGCAGCCTGTCGAATCAGGACACAGGGATAAATTAAAACTTGGAACTATGTCAGGGGCCTACAGGGTTGAGACTTCAGGAACGTCAAGGCATGGAGCAGAGAGGTCATCCATATCTGAGCTAGGTTTCTTTTTTCTTTCCTGCTAGATATATTTAAGGGGCCTATTTTCTTAAATACCCACTTTCTGTCACTCATGCTATGGAAACTGTGACACTTTATCCACCAAAGATGACTTTTGTGTCCATTTCAGAACTTAAATAGAATGGAAAAATACTTCTCAGGACTATATCAATAGTCCTACTGCTGGAGGGAAAAAAAATGAAGAAAAGACTGAAGAACAAGGAATGCCTCTTTAATTCAATTTAAAATCAGCTCATTTTGCTATGAATGAGCGAAACTGGCCACTCGTGTTTTTCAGCAGTTATATGCTTCTTTCTACAGAGTTCATCCAATCCTACTTCAAACTGACCCTAATTAAGTGGACAGACAGATCAACAGACTATTGATTAAGAGGAATACCACTTTTATCATTTCTTCCTTGACCAGATTGTGTGGTCTTCAGTGAAACTTTCATTGTATATAGAAAGGGGAAAAAAGAGATAATCTTTCCCTTTGCACAGAGATGTACACGCCACCATAGGCCAGACTACTAGCTCTCTGGGCTTAGACAGATAATGGAAAGGGAAAAATTAAGTAGGCAAAACAGCCAAGGTTTGAATCCTAACAATGTGATGATCCTGAGAAAATTATTTTTCTTCAATGAGTGTAAGCTAACTCATTTGTGAAATGGAGACAGTGAGATTTTTCTCATACCTTGTTGGGAGGTATCAATGAGAAAATGCATGGAACATGACCCAAGCCCTAGATACTCAGTCTATGATAGCCATTATCATTGAAGATTACAAGGCTTTTTTTTTCTATTTTTATATAAACTTGGGGTATTTTACAGCCTGGAGTTTGGCAGAACTGAGATAATAGACTTAAGTCCCAAATACAAGAGAGAACCAAAGTTCTTCCAAAAGACTTAAGAGTTGCCATTACTGGGTGCTCCCATCAGCCTCCTCTTAATACTACAAATGAGGTCGTTGTGGAATTCCAGAGAATTCTCTAAGAAGATGTTCAGAAAAAGAAGTCCTGGGAGGCCTTCACCACTTGATTTGGACACATTCTGCAATGGACACAGAATTCCTTTTTGGTGTAGGGACAACCACAGGTTTTATAAACATGGGTGACAGAATTAGTTGGACGTAGTGTGAAGGAGATGCTGTCTAATTTCTCTGTGACAAAAGTCAAATACTTCATTTATTTAACATTTGAATAAAAAGTCATTCATTTATTTTTTGATTTAAAACACACACACACACACACACACACACACACACACCTAAAATGTAAGTTTTAGAGAGTTTCCAGCAGATTTCCAGCAGGTAGCAGAAAACAGCATAGGTTGGTTCAAGCCAGCCTTCAAGCACAATGATTTATTTGAGCTGAGCAATTTTCCATATAATCATGCTTAATATACATTTTTTGGTGGTTGAGATACTATTGGATGAACATGTATACATTTCCAAATTCAAATAGAAAAACTGTAAAATATGATTCAAGCCATATGTTTTCTTTCTTTCCTTGAAAAAAATTGTACATAAAATAAATTGGGGCATGGATTCATAGAGGCCCGTATACATTTTATTCAAAAATAATTTTTAAAGAGCCAGGTGACACCTGAAACAAGGCTTTTGTAACACTCCCAAGAGATCCAGGTTACCTCAGTATTCTGCTTCACCAGCGCTGAGGCTGGTATCGGGCAATCCAGCTGGTTCCAGTATGATTTCAGAGCTGGTAGACCCAATTAGATACATTTCTCCATCTGCTGGTGAGGCTGCTGGTCTAGTTATCATGGACTATAATATACAGGGTACACGTGAAGTGGAGAATACCATTGGAAACCTTGCCTCCTACCTCACTGAGTCTTAATTTATCAATTCAATCTGCAAAACATGCTAAAAAATTGAGTCTGACCCCAATTCAGTATTATCAAAGCCCTGATCTCTACAAACACGTGTTTCTGCCATCACCATCAGCATAGTCATCATCAACTTCATTGTCAACATCATCATCCTTGTTGCTGTCTACTGCCTGCCAGGAACTTCCAGCTCTTGCCACATATTACACCAATTAGATCTCCAAGCAAATTAAATATCCCCAGTACAGCCAAGAAGAAACTGACATCTAGAGGAAGCCTTTTGTATTGGACAGTCTTGAATAAGATGGAGACATTGTTGCAAATTCATTGTGTTTGATTTTTCCACTTGTTTTTTAGACAAGGATGGAGTGCTGTCCACACACTACCAGTCACAGCATGGCTGGGTAGTCAGAGGTCTTACTCTACAATCCACCAAACTCAGTGAAATCCCGGCTCTGAGGGGCGCCTGGGTGGCGCAGTTGGTTCAGCGTTCAACCTCAGCTCAGGTCAGGATCTCATGGTTCTTGGGATCAAGCCCCGCATCAGGCTCTGTGCTGACAAGTGGGAGCCTGGAGTCTGCTTCAGATTCTGCGTCTCCCTTTCTCTCTGCCCTTCCCCCTCTCACACTCCATCTCTCTCTCTCTTTCTCAAAATAAATAAACATTAAAAATAAAAACCTCCAGCGCTGATACTTAACCTATTGACTGACTGACTTTGGGCATGTAGCTGTTAATCTCTTTGAGTTTCATATCTCCTCTTTCAAGATGAGTAAACTTAGACCTTCCTAATACTAAGCATACCAGCACCTCAAACAGGATAGGTCTCAGTAAAAGAGTTTGGTTGTTATGTGACTTTCTTATGACTGAAGATCCGCAGTTATCTCTAAGAAGAAAGAGAAACAGTCATTGACAAGAACTTTTACAAACACAGCTAATTTTTATTCTCTTGCTTGTAGATCATAGACAGGCCTCCTTATGGTAACTGGAAGGAGCTCATGGAAAAATTATCAGCCTGGTGCCATTAGAATGTCTCCATTGAAAAGAGGCCAGAAGGCACTGCTCTAACTTGTCCTCTGGGTTAGAGGGTAATTCTGCTTCTCAGTATCCCAGTCATTCCCCAGGGTCCGTTCATAAAGCCCGGGGACGGACCAGGCTGCTGCCCCAAGAATCTTCCCGTTTCTGGAAAATGGGGACAGATATCATCAAAATTCATCTTCCCAGAGGGAAGAAGTCGGTCGTAGTAGGTCTTTTGCCTTTTAAAGTGAAAAAAAGGAAAACAAAACATATTTTTACTATTGGCGAATATGTTTTTGCCAGTTTGCACTTGGAAAGGCATAAATACATAAATAGGGGATTTCCTTTTCTCTGAATAATTAGGAGAAAAACATGGAGCTTTCGGTCAGGGCACATCTGCTTCAGTTTTCCCATTGTGTATTTAAAGGGCAAGTTGTCGAAAGGAATCCATTCCTTTTGTGCACCCGCTTTATGCCAGAATCCTTATTCGCTGTGATACATGTAAACATTTCACATGATCCTCTATAAAAGGTATTATTATTTCCATATGGTAACCACAACAATTGTATTTGGCATTCATAGTCATTTTATTTGTAAATAAATGTATTTGTATTTCTTTTTAATTCAGACTTGCCCTCACAAGGCATTTGAGATGACTCATCCCTTATTTTAAAGATGAGAAAACTCAAAAATGTTAAACGCCTTTCCTTGTCAGATGGCAAATGCCCAGGGACACATAAGGCTAAATGTTACAGCGGGGACTTTTTGGGTCCGAGATCCATTTTCCTCCCCACTGGGTGATACTTCCTTACAAGTGAGTGTCTAAGGTGTTCAAATTTCTGTTTCTTTAATTCAGAAAGCGTGCTGAGTGCTACGGAAATTCTGGTTGATTTGTTGTTAAGTGTTACTTGCCCCTTAATATGAGATCTTGGAAGCAGGATTTCTTTTGATCGCCGGACTCACTAGGACATTTGAGGAATGGAATGTTGGGTTGGAGCGTCGGTTAAGGAGACCAGAATAGAACTCGGGTGCTTCAGAGCTGAATGGGGCTTTGAGGATTGACAGGTCCCGGGCATTTAACCTTGGGTGATTTCTAATGGCCACGTGACTCCATGTGACTCTATTGCAGGTAACCAGGCTTAGCACAAGCAGGGGGTTGAAATGTGTCAGCGTCATTGGGCGTGCCTGCCTGCATCTCTGCCATGGACCATAAGAAGAGCTTCTGCCGCCTTCCACCTGGGCCTCGGAAGAATTATATATGGAGCAGAACACAGCCTGAGCCATAACACGGCAGGAAGTGTAGCCCAACTGGATCCGCTGCTTGAGGCAGAGCAGCCCAGCTGACCCCAAACCGACCCTGGGCGGAACTGCAGACACAAAAGAAATAAATGCTCTATTGCATCCTCCACAATTTTGTGGCCATTGTTCTGCAGCGGAGGAAGACTGACAGAGCCCCTGAATATATTTTTTGATGGTAAAGTAGTAAAGCTATAAAATGGAGAGCCATAGCCGAGTCTAATATTTGTAAATCTAAAGATTAAAAAAAAAAAAAAAGGTTTCCAGAATACCTGCTTGTTGCTGTTCTGTAGAAATTAAATCTCGTTTAAAATAAGGCTTAGAAAACAAGATGCTACGTCAAGAGGTGGACAGAGAGCGAAGAATCACCACTGTTCGTTATTATTATGTCGTTCATCCGAGCGTTGAAAAAAAAAATCTCTCATTTGTTCATTCATCTATTCAACAAACTGCTATTAAGCATCTGATGCAGCAGGTAGTGGGTTTTTCAGGATCAGAAGCCCAGGTGCCAAAATGAGCTCTCAGCTTAAAGGAGAGACAGGTTCAAACAAACAATAGGCGTACAATGTGATAAGAGGCTAGCAGGGACATGTGAATGGTGCAGATTGTGAAGAAGGCTTTTAAATAACAATAGCCGAAATGGATTGTGTACTTACTGCAAATCCAGAGCTGATCTGTGTGCTTTGTATCAATTGTCCCATTTAATCTTCAAAACCCTCGGAAATGAAATAGAAATCGCTAATACTGTTTCCATTTCACAGACGAGAAAATGGAGTTCCGCAGAGGTTAAATAATCTGTCTTGGGTCAGGTATCATGAAATGATAAGTGTGCATTATTTCAGCTTGTGCAGTGCGATTCCAGACCCCATGCTCTTCATCAGGATACCACAGCTAGAGATTAGGTTACACCTGAGCCGATTCTTAAAGGACACATGGCGAGGGCTGCAGTTATTAGCTGGGTTGTTGGGTATCGTCTTGTGTGTGGATACAGCTAGCTGGCCAAACTTAACATCCACAGGGCTGTGTAAATCTGGCTTGATTCATTTAGATGTGGATATTTATAGGAACCCTAGCCCTCTCTTCTTGAGGATTGAGTTTTTAAACGGACTGCCAGCCTGTCTCTCCTTCTTATTCACAGGTAACTCTGATTCACACATTTTCCATCCCTCACCTCCCTTTTCTCCTAGAAACCTGCAAGGCCCACATGAATGACACATTCAATATCCTGACTCATAGCTCTGGACGTCAACTCCAATAGCTTTCACCTCTTTTCCGTCACTACTATGAGATGACCTTAACTTGGACTGTTCCGCTATCAGGAACTGTGCTACCCATTAAAACTGAACTATCTCATTCTCTGACCACAAACTCTGGTCTGTACAGCTTTCTAGATCTCTCCAGCTTCCATTAAATCTGCACACTATACCGTGTTCCTTAGCACCTTAATTTCTTAGTTTCTTCTAATCTATCCCAACTTTCTTCACTTGCTTTCCACGTAGCCTGATTAACGAGATGTATTTCTTTAGTAACTTGGCCAGTTCATCACCTCATCTCCCCATTTGCCCATCCAACATATCCAAGTCAGTGACTCACTTATGGACCATTGTATCTTACTACAAATTTGTGACTCTTAAACCCAACTAGATTTTGTACCATTCAAGTATGTAGGTATGTATATATATATATATATATATATATATACACACACACATACAGATATATATCTGTATGTGTGTGTGTCGAGTTCTCTCTCTCTTCTTGACAGCAGTTATTCCAAAGCTTCATGTGTGTCATGGGCCACATTATGTCCCTTCAAAATTCATTGGTGGACTCACACCACTCAGAGTGGCTAAAATGAACAAATCAGGAGACTATAGATGCTGGCGAGGGTGTGGAGAAACAGGCACCCTCCTACACTGTTGGCGGGAATGTAACCTGTGTAGCCACGCAGGAAAACAGTGTGGAGGTTCCTCAAAAATATAACAGTAGAACTCCCATATGACCGAGCAATAGCACTGCTAGGAATTTACCCAAGAAGTGCTGATGCATAGGGGCCCATGTACCCCAATGTTCATAGCAGCACTTTCAACAATAGCCAAATCATGGAAAGAGCCTAAATGTCCATCAACTGATGAACGGATCAAGAAGATGTGGTTTATATATACAATGGAATACTACATGGCAATGAGAAAGAATGAAATCTGGCTATATGTAGGAATATGGATGGAACTGGAGGGTATTATGCTAACTGAAATAAGTCAGGCAGAGAAAGATGGATACCATATGTTTTCACTCATATGTGGAACAGGAGAAACTTAACAGAGGACCATAGGGGAAAAGAGTGTGAGAAAAAAATAGTTAAAGAGAGGGAGGGAGGCAAACCATAAGAGACTCTTAAATACTGAGAAAAAATTGAGGGTGGATGGGGGTTGGGGGAGAAAGGAAAATGGGTGATGGGCATGGAGGAGGGCACTTGTTGTGATGAGCACTTGGTGTTATATAGAAACCAACTTGACAGGGGCACCTGGGTGGCTCAGTCAGTTGAGCATCTGGCTTTGGCTCAGGTCATGATCTCACGGTTGTGGGTTTGAGCCCCATGTCAGGCTCTGTGCTGATATGTAGCTCAGAGCCTGGAGCCTGTCTTCAGATACTGTATCTCCCTCTCTTTCTGACTCTCCCCTACTCATGCCGTCTCTCTCTCTCTCTCTCTCTCTCTCAAAAATAAATAAAACATTTTTTAAAAATTTTTAAAAAGAAACCAACTTGACAATAAACTATATTAAAAAAAAATTCATAGGTGGAAGTCCTAACCTCCAGTACCTCAGAATGCAACTAAAAATGTAAAGATATAATTAAGTTAAACTGAGATCATGAGCATAGGTCTAACCAAGTATGACAAGTGTCCTTATCAGAAGGGAAAATTTGGACCCAGATCCACACAGAGGGAAGAGCATGTGGAGACACATTGAGAAGGCAGCCATCTATAAGCCAAGGAGAGAGGCCTCAAAAGGAACCAACCTTTCCAACACCTCTATCTCAGACTTGTAGCTTCCAGAACTATAAGAAAATAAATGTCTGTGGTACTTCATTAGGCAAACCCTAGAAAGTGTATACAATTAGCTTCTTTATATTCACCTGTTTTTCTTGACTTTCTTGTAGCAAATGATCTCCTCTTGTACTCTTGGGGGAAACTAGGAGACTTCAGGTTTGAACTCTTTCACTGCCTGTTCTTATACCTACAAAACCCATTCCTTTCATTTTTCATCCCAGAAAAAGAGGAACTTCTAACTCTGTCCAAAGCTGATCATTCATTTTCACTTTGGAGTCTATGTTTTCTGGTCCTTTTGCAAACTCGTTCCATAAATGATTTTTTTACCCTCCCCTTTACCTTGAACATTTTTCTCTTTGCTGGGTCTTTTGCTTCCAACATTGACATATACTAATGTTATGGCTATACTTTCAAACATAATATAAATAAAACCTTATTATACCCTATGATACCTTAAAGAAATAATTATGGATTCTCTTCCCCTTGTAGTTAAACTTCTTAGAAAAGAAGTCAACGTTTGCTCTGCTCTTCAGTCCATGACCCACTAAATCTAGCCAAGTGTCACATCACTATCCTGAAACTGTTCTGACCAAGTCACCCAAGACTTCTGAATGCAAATACACAGAGTACTTTTCAATTCTTTTTTGACTGCTCACTGGTTCTCACACTGCCATCCACTTACTCTCCTAGGCTGCTATGACATGGCACATCTTTGTTTAGCCTCCAACTTTCCTGATTCTTCTTTCTCCTTCTGCTTCTAGATTCCTCATCATCTTTATACTCATTAAAAAAAATCTGTTGATATTCCTGTTGATTCTTCCCACCGCCTCCTCCTTCTTTCCTCCTCCTCCTTCTTTCCTTCTCCTCCTCCTCCTCCTCCTCCTCTTCCTCCCCCTCCTCCTCCTCCTCCTTCTTCTTCTTCTTCTCCTCCTCCTCCTTCTTCTTCTTCTTCTTCTTCTTCTTCTTCTTCTTCTTCTTCTTCTTCTTCTTCTTCTTCTTCTCCTTCCCTTTCCTCTTCCCCTTCTCTATTAATGTCTACTTTATATCCTACCAGAGTTTCAACTCATTGGAGTCATCATGCTAATGACACTTTTCCCCCTTCTTCTAGCATCTATAGTATAGTATTTAAGAATGCAGACTTAGGAGCCAAATTATTGTATTTACATTATGGCTCAATTACTTCATAGCCATACAACCATGGGGAAGTCACTTAACCTTTCGATTTTACTTTTTTAATCATTTAAAATAGATTTAATTTGTTTGGTCCAAAAATTAAGTGAGTTAAAAAATCTGAAGCACTTAGATATTTCTGGAACATAGTAAACATCAAGTAAGTTGTAGTTATTATTAAATAACTGTCCAGAAATCCAATTCTATATTTAAAAACCATTTACTGCCCCCAAATGTCCCATAAGTACCACAAAATCTTTTTTTTTTTAACATTTATTTGTTTTTGAGAGACAGAGTGAGACAGAATGTGAGCATAGGAGGAGTAGAGAGAGAAGGAGACACAGGATCTGAGGCAGCTCCAGGCTCTAAGCAAACATTCAGCACAGAATCTGATGTGGGGGGGCTTGAATCTAGAAACCACAAGATCATGACCTAAGCCAAAGTCGGATGCTCA
Source organism: Suricata suricatta (assembly GCF_006229205.1). Classification (NCBI taxonomy): domain Eukaryota; kingdom Metazoa; phylum Chordata; class Mammalia; order Carnivora; family Herpestidae; genus Suricata; species Suricata suricatta. The sequence continues at coordinate 126,858,399 of NC_043708.1, forward strand.
ACTGTCTGAGGCACCCAGGCGCCCCTAGTACCTCAAAATCTTATCCAAAGCTCAACTCATTCCATCTTTTTACCACAAAGTCTTTCCCCTGGCTGGTTGGTCAGAAAGATTTGCATCGTTGTTTTCAGATAAGAATCTGGGTCTTGTTTGCTGAGATTTTTCTCTTAATCTTCCTCTCCATTTTCCATTAGTTACCAAGTCCTATTATTTCTGCTATTACATTTCTCTCCAGTCTGCCTCTTATGTTGCATATCTTACTACCGTTGTGTAATTCAGGTTTACATCTTTGATGTGTGTCTTGTGTACGTTAGAGGAGTTAAGGGACCATTAAGTCTAATGTCCCTTGACTGGGTCCATTCTTCTAGTGCATTATTCCCTTGGCACTCAAGATATGCTTAATTTTTTTATTAAAAAATTTAATGATTTATTTATTTTTGGGAGAGAGAGAGCACGCATGAGTAGGGGAGGGGCAGAGATCAAGGGAGAGAGGATCCAAAGCAGGCTCCATGCCCACAGCCCCTATGCAGGGATCGAACTCATGAACTGTGAGATCACAACCTGAGTTGAAGTCAGATGCTCTACCGACTGAGCCACCCGGGTGCCCATCAAGATATGCTTTAAAAAAAAAAACAAACACAGTAATGTTACTCCTCTGTTTGAACAGTTCTTCATTAGCATCAATGTGATGCCCATACATTAGAAGCCCTCTGCCTTGACATAAACATGCGTGTTCACCTTTCCAGCTTAAACTCCTACCAAGTCCCGAGTACACTCCACAATTCAGTAAAACACTACCACTTATATAGGATTATTTATGTTATCTCTCAAATCCCTTTCTTCCCCATCTACAATGTAGGCTCTAATTGGTGTAATCTAAGGCTTTTAAGACCCAACCTCAACTACATAGTTCTAAACATGCAAGACAAACATAAATTCAGATTAAAGGAAAGCATGGATGTATTAAAACTGTCGTGAGGGTTAAATCGTCTCATGACCTAAGGCTAAATTCTTTCTGTCTTCCGGTAATATTTTTACCCAATTTCCCCCATGTAACAGATAACTTCTTCTGAAAATGAATCCTCATCCCCACCCCCCACCTCATTTTAGAACTTGAGTCACGTTCATTACTCTATTTGGCAATTCCTTCCTAAAGCTATGCTTAAAATATTGAGTTTGGACATTACAATAGTAATCTTAATTTTTTTAAGTCAGAAATAGATTGACAAAAATAAAACAATGAATGATACTATAGGTGTAATCTTCAAACTTTCCTCTGTGTGTGTGTGTGTGTGTGTGTGTGTGTGTGTGCGTCTTTGCCTTTACTACCTTTTAAAACTATACATTTATCACATTTGTAATAAGAAAAAATGTCTAAAAATGAAACAATTACCAAGCAGTCGACAACTTATAATATGTAATGGAATCTAGATGCACGTTCTGTGAGCATAAAACACTTGGCGTTAAGTGTTAACTGAATGTAAATATGGAGACACCTGCTAGTTAAATGGGTACCTTAATACAGACCTCCTGGGGATTTGCTATATTCTTGCCAGATGTAGCTTTCAGATTTTCCCTCCAGCCTAGATAGCACAACCATTGATGAAACACATAGAAGCATCAGCCATATGACTCTGGAACTCTCAGTATCACTGTTGATAGAATGATGTTTGAACTTCACTCTCTTTAACAAGATTTGAGGAATCTTCCCACATCTCAGTGTGCATGATTGTTTAAGTTTTTCATTTTTGGCCTCAAGCACCCAGGCTTTCTCTGTCTTTTCTTTTCCCAACAAGTTCCCTGGCTTTGTCCCCATGCACCTCTCTATTTATCTCTACGAAGGCTACTGCTTTGTTTATAGTATAGATAACAAGACACAAACCAGGGGCTGGGGAGAGTAAGTGGGATGGGGCTGACTCGAAGTTGCCTTTTAGGAAATGTGCTATAACTAACATTTGCATCTGGCATTTTGTAGCCCCCTCATCTTATGCTATGTGTGAATTCCAGTCGGATGATTCATCCTGACATGGGAGTTCTTTGCTTCTTCTACACTGTAAAAATGTGAGAGAATGAGGGGAGAAGTTTCTCATTCCTTCTGATTTTTCTAAGCAATCTTTATTTTTTCCCATAGCCATGAAAGAGATTTTCCGATGAGAAATGTTGCAGTTATGACATAACAATTCCCTGTTTCACAACCCACTGCTCTCCTTGTTGCGCTTCCCACCCTCATTTCTCACAATTCAAAGTAAATTGTGAGATTACTAGCACAATTAAGGCTCTGGAAAGAGGAAAACTGTGTATTACGGCCTTGATAACCCTTGATGGAGAGCAAGTCACAACTCCGCCGCAAATTCCAATTTTAGAGTTGGATTCAACAATAGTAGTGAATAGAAGAAACACAGGAAAGCAGATACGTGTTTTAAAATCATCTTGACCAGAAATGTTTATCTAGACACATTAGGCTCCGGCAAGATGTCTATCATCTCCTCCTTCCATATATTCTAGTTGGGTCAGAATAGCCCTTATCTACTATCTAAGTACTATTTCAACCTTATTTTGGAAAGGTCTCCCTGGTCACACGTACCTTAAGCAGGAGAGGAAGACAACTGATTGCATATTTTTTTAACAGAAGTCCTTTCTGTAGAACAATACAAATTATATTTATACCATTGCTTGCAAAGATTAAGTTAAATGGAATTGTCACAGCCACTGGGATTGAGATTGCAAATGTCTTTGTTTAGCGGACAATGTGCCTATTTCACTACCCAGGTACAGCAATGTGCAAAAGGGAAAACTAAAACTGCTAAAGCAAGGACGCCACCTTGACATTAAATATTTTGAATTAAGATACCAGTAAGACCTTGGATTTCAAGTAACTTCTTCTGCGAGTGTCCTGCAAGACAAGCAAACATTTCTAACAGATTTTAACGTGATAAACAAGCAATGTCTCGAAATATGAGGAGTATGTGATGCCAAACGTCACGTGATCACAAGTGAGCCAATGGATCTTAAAATTCATTTTGATACACAAGGGCTTTGGATTATAAGCATCTTTCCAGAACAAATTATGGCTCCAAACCAAGGTGATATGTACTAATATTTGTACACGGTCTAATTTCAAGTGAGAACATAAAAGAATTAAGAATATGCCATCCTTTGCATACAGAGCTGCTGTAATTAGAGAAAACATTAGTAGGAACTTTTCATGTCGAACATTTCATCCCCCTATGCTTACTAGATTATCTCTCTCTAATCCATACCCCTTTTCTATTTTCATTTCCATTCTTGTTAGTTTAGAATCTCATCATCTTTTCTAGTATTACCAGCCCTCTGTCTTACCTGGAGTCAAGCTTCTCCAACTCTTTGTACAACCACCAAATCTACCCTTATGCCTGAACTAATCCAACAAACTAATGAGAATGTTTTAGTTCAAAGTGACAAAAAAAATTTTTAAGTATCTAAACGAAAAGGGGAATTTATTGAGCCATGCAGATAGGAACTGTAAATAGTTAATACAACTACTATCTCTCAAACTATTGTTTAATAAGATATAATCATGTGTATTACTTTCTTAATTTCATGATCTTAATTAATTATGTTTGATTTCTTTCTCAGAGTCTCTTGATGTGATAAAAAGACGGTTTTAAGAACTGTGACACAAAATTCCACTCTACTAAGCAGCCCATTAGAAAAATGAGAGATCTTCCTTAATATATTTAGGGAAAAACAAACAAGTTTTTGGGGCAGATGATGGTTAGTTCTGAGTAGGTTATGTTTCATCCTTGAATGATTAAGTGTAATGTCCAGGGAAAAGGGACCCTTAAAATGAAATAATCTGGGTTGAGACCCCAAACTCTAACAAATATCCAGTGTACAATAAATATTAGCAGATACACAAAGAAGCAATACAATATGAGGTAGCAAAAACCCAAGCAACCAAACAAACAAACAAAATTGCTGTTCCAGTGATTAGAATTATGAAGCATACAGTTTAAAACAACTACTTATTATATTCAGGGAGATAAAAGACATAATGAAAAAGTTAGGAGAAGAACTGAACATTATAGAAAGACCCAATAAAAATATAAATGTGATTATAACTTGATTGGTTTAACAGGAGATTAGACACCAATACAAAGAGAATTAGGGCACTGGATATTATTTTAGAAGGACATATACGGAATTAAGAATGGAGACGCAAAACACCACAAAATGAGAGAGTGAAGTGTTTGTAGATACAGTAACAAAGTTATAAAATGTATGGGTTAAAATCTCAGAGAGAGAAAAGAGATTGGTCATTAAGAATAGTTGAAGAAAAGCAAGCAGTTAGTAGTGCTTAAGAAAAATTGATTCAGTATCTAATGGATAATTGATACCTGTCAAAACACAGCATTTTATATACTGTTAAGTGAAACTGCAATACAATCTAAGTTTATTTTGGGAGTGTTTGCTGTATAATTGGATTTAATGAAATGTTTAGAGGTGCAGTAGGCATGACTTTGAGTAGATAATGA
>NC_043708.1:126863009-126916594 GCF_006229205.1 Suricata suricatta
AAAGCAAGCAGTTAGTAGTGCTTAAGAAAAATTGATTCAGTATCTAATGGATAATTGATACCTGTCAAAACACAGCATTTTATATACTGTTAAGTGAAACTGCAATACAATCTAAGTTTATTTTGGGAGTGTTTGCTGTATAATTGGATTTAATGAAATGTTTAGAGGTGCAGTAGGCATGACTTTGAGTAGATAATGAAAGAAAATGCAAAATGCTTATTGATTTATGATGTGGTTTCATCTGAGCTTGGGCAAAGAATGCAGTATTTAACACATAGTAGCAGAATATTTACTATTGAAGCTTGAAAAGATGTGAGTTCTCTGTGTGCAATCTTTCATTTATGCATGTGAGAGGGTTTTTGTTTTTTTAATATTTTTACATTGTAGTACTTGTTTTGCTTGTTGGTGGTGTTTGCTTATTTAATACATTCTGTCAAGGACAGAAATTACATGCTGTTTTGTTTTTTTTCCCCCTAGGGAGTGTGTCCTGGGTTTTTCCCTTATTATTTTCTTTACTTCTTTTTTTTTCCTCTTCTTTTTTTGGTGGTGGGGTGGTTATGTTTAAATGATGTTGCTTTTACAACACCGAAGACTTAATCATCCATTTCCTATATAAAAGGTAGCTTTTTTGCATGGACCTCAAGTATACTGTAGGATAGAGGTGGAATTTAAGGAAAGGTATTAAGCAGGCTGTGTTGTAGCCTATGAACAAGTAATAAATTGCATCATGTATCTTGAATGTATCATAGATAAGCTGCTATATAACAATCGCCCCTTCACAGATAGCTGTGAAATTAGGTGATTAACTAGTTGGTACTTAACCTTCTAATTTCTGTATAAGTCTAATTACATGAAATAGAAGTGGGGGTTTTGATTTTTTACTTTGCTTTTCTGTTTGGAGTGTCATTGTAACTACTGTAGTGTAAATGATGGAAAATAATTGCATATGTTAAAAAATAAACTGTGTTATATTAAAAAAAAGAATAGTTGAAGAAATAATGGATGTGAATTTTCAATATTCAGCACAGAATTTACTATCTTATTTACTCTAATATAGCAAAGAATTTACTATCTTATTTACTCTAGTATTAGTGTAGTAGCACAATATGTACACAATAGGTAGTATAGGTAATCTTCGTGTGAAAAAAAAGATGGCACATGGAACTTCAGAAATGCAGAAAAGAAACAAAAAGCAGCAGCAAGGTGATGGGAGGGTGGACAAGTAAAAATAATTATAGTGCATGTTAAGCAACATTAATAATATATTATCAATTTTATTTTATTTTTTAATTAAGAATTTTTTAACATTTATTTATTTTCCAGAGACAAAGGAGACAGAGCATGAGTGGGGGGAGGGACAGAGAGAGAGGGAGACACAGAATCTGAAGCAGGCTCCAGGCTCTGAGCTGTCAGCACAGAGCCCAATGCAGGGCTCAAACTCACGAATCTTGAGATCATGACCTGAGCCAAAGTCAGATGCTTAACCCAGTGAGCCACCCAGATGCCCCATATCTTATTGAGTTTAAAATGTAAATCTTAAATACCCACATATTTTTTTCCTCTGTAAGAAGGTAAAAAGAACTAATAGTGTGATTTCTATGGCAACTATCAAAAAAAGTAAAAGATACAATTTCTAAGCTAAGAGAAAGAACATTTAGATTAATAAAAGATAACTAACCAAGATAAAGACAAAGTGGAGAAATGGAATTAGTAAAATTATATGTTTATTTCCAATATATCAGAAATTATATTAAGTATAAATTGACTAAGTTATTTGATTAAAATAAAAAGATTTTTGGGCCACCCCAAAAAATCCTCAGAACCAAATTCTGTGCTGTGTACAAGAGACATCCAAGTTATAAGAATACAGAATTATTTAAAACCAAAGGAAAAAAAAGATGTACAATACAAACACTAACTGAAAGAAAACTATCATGCTATGTTAATATCAGATAAAGTAAACATTATAGGGATATTAACAGAGATTGAGAAGGATAATCCATAATAAAAGTGCCAGTTAAATGGGATAATATAATAGTATTAAGTTGTCAGAACCACAATGAGAAATAGAAAGATCCAGAACCATAGTGAGTGAATTTATTAAATCTCTCTCCATCCTGATAACAGCAGTAGGCAACGAAAAGTACCAGTAAGATACAAATAGTTTGAGTCACACTATTGAAAAATTAGCCAAAATTTTGCTCAAATTTGTCCCTATAGTACATCACAAAGCAAGCCTCAACAGAATTTTTAAAAAAATTGAAAGCATGGAATATAATCTCTGAATACAATGTTATTAAACTGGGACTCAAGAACCACAACAAAAATGGAAACCTCTGTATGTTTGAAACCAAGAAATAGAATTCTAACTAATCCATGGGTAAAATCAAAATGGCAACTGGACAATACGGACTGCAGAATAATTAAAATTCTACAAGTAACAGATGTATTACGTGTTTTAATACAACACATTGCTTCGGTTTCAGCCATTAGGGACTCTTTTAAGTTGGTTTCTTTGTCCGTATGACGCCTTCCAGTGCCATCCTTTTGTTTATTAAGCATTTCCTTATTTTCTGGCACTGCAGGGTGCTCCAAGGTTCAGCTGTGCTATTCTTGTCCCTGTTCTAGAACCACTAATTTCACCAATTTATACCTATCTTTAGGTGAGACCTAATTTTTATTGAGTAAAATGAACAAATCTACATTGCACGGCTCAGTGAATATTTTACCTCTACAGACACTTGTACCTTCTTCCTAGTTCAAGATACAGACACAGCTCATCACTCTGGAAAGTACTCTCGAGCCCTTTCTCAAGCACAGACTCCCACTCTTCTGACAGCTGTCACTCTTTCATTTTGCTGGTGCTTGAGTTTTATCTAAATGGAATCACAGGGGCACCTGGGTGGCTCAGACAGTTGAGCGTCTGACTTCGGCTGAGATCGTGATCTCACAGGTTGTGAGTTCAAGCCCTGTATCAGGCTCTCTACTCTCAGTGCAGAACCTGCTTCAAAGCCTCTGTCCTCCTCTCTCTGCACCTCCCCTACTCATGTTCTCTCTCTCTCTCTCTTTTATTATTAAGAAAATAAATATTAAAATTGATAAATAAATGGAAACTAGTTTGTACCATTTTGTTTCTAGCTTCTTTCACTTAATATAATTTCTTTAATATTCATCTCTATTGTATATATCAACAGTTTTCTTCCCAGGTTACATTCCCTCATATGTGTATGGCATAATTTTGTTCTCCTTTTTCTTGTGGACATTTAGTCGCCTTCCTCTGTTGTTGTTGTTGTTGCTGTTTTTGCCATTATGAATAAATATGACTCGGGTGTCTTTTGGTAGATGTAGACCCTTACTTAATATTATGTTATGGAGATGCAGCTGTATTGTTATATGTATCAGCAGTTTATTTCTTATAATAATTATTGACCAGTATCATATTCTGTGATTGTACCAGAATTTGTTTATTCAATTCATCCATAAATGAATTGTGTCAATTTTGAGCAATTGTTATTAAAAGTTGTATAAACATTCATATACAGCCATTTGTGCGGATACGTTTTAGTTTCTCATTGGTGAAAATCTAGGTGGGAGGATTCCTGGGTCATACAAAAAGAAATTGCCAAGGTGTCTTCCAAAATGGCTGATTTATGTTTCCTTCTCACCAACAAAGCAGGAGCTCCAATTGTCCCTCATCGTTGCCAGGATTTAGTATTATCATTTTTTCAACCATTATAAGCGATGCATAGCAGTGTCTCGTTGTGGATTTAATTTGTATTTTCTTCATGACCAATGACTTTGAACATCTTTCCTTGTGCCTATTGCTATTTCTCACTTCTTAAAAGTGTTGGCTTAAATCATTGACCCACTTTTGGGGTCAATGGTTTCTTACTGTGAGCATTCTTTTTTTTTTTTGTATTGTGAGCTTTCTTTATGCAGTTTGAGTATCGGTTATTTTAGCAGTTTTGTGTTTTGTAAAGATTTTATCTTAGAATGTTACCGGTCTTTCATTTCATGTAACAGCGTCTTTATAAAAGCAAATGCTTTTAATTTTGAAGTACAATCTATCACTACTTTGTTTCTTTATGTCCTGCTTTTTTGTTTTCTAAGAATGCTTTGCCTGACTGTGATACAGTCACAGAGATTATCTCCTACTTCTACAGATTAATGATTAAGAGTATGGAAGACTTGAAGAATAATTTTAGATTTTCTTATTTCTCCATTCAGGACTATTAGTTTTTGTTTCATGTATTTTGAAGCTCTATTAGGATGATACAGAGGATTAAAGGAAAAACCAATGAACCAACCAACAACAATATAGTATAATAAGTTATGTAGGACAGAATTTGGTCTTACCCAAGGAGGGGTCTAGCCTAGTCCCTAGCTCCTGAGAGGTGACATTTAACCACTTGGAATTTTCCAAGAGATAGTTATTCAGGGTAATATCTCCTCAGATTGTGTATAATAAATCATCCCTACAAACAAAACCCTAATAAAAACCTGGACATCAAGTTTCAAGTCAAATGACTTGATTTATATATATATATAAATATATATATATATAAATATATATATATATATATATATATATATATATATGCTCAGTAGACAGAGTAAGTAAAAAATTATGTTGTGAAAACAGTTAATAGTGTAATGTTCGGTGGGAAAAGAAAAGCATGATTTAAAACTGTATAAGTCTAGATCTGATAAAGGAAAATGTTATCTATACATACATATATACACATATATATGTGTGTGTATATGTACATACATATATATGTGTGTGTATATATATATTAGAGAGAACATGAGTGAGGGAGAGGGACACAGAGAGAGAGAGGCGGAGAGAGAGAGAGAGAGAGAGAATCTCAAGCAGACTCCATGTCCTGGGATCATGACCTGAACTGAAATTAAAAGAGGGACACTCAACTGACTGAGCCGCCCAGGCGCCCCTTCTCCATCAATATTGTGTTGGATATCCTGGCTCTTTTGCCTCTCTATAGAAACTTTAGAATCACTTCGTTGATATTTACCAAAAAAGTTGCTGGGGTTTTTATTTGGACTGCACTGACTCTATAGATTATTTTGGGAAGAAGTGACATCTGAACTATATTGAGTCTTCTAGAATTCATGAACACAAAATACTTCTCCATTATTTTATCCGACTTTTACAGTTTTCCTCATATGGATCTTGTAAATATTTTATTATATTTGAACCTAAGTATTTAACTTTTTGGTGTTAATGTAAATAGTATGGAATTTTATATTTCAGATTCCAGTTGTTTATTGTTGGTATAGAGAAAACAATTGGCTTTTTAATAAAACTTATTTATCTTTTGATGTTTTTAATCTATTTAAGTAATCTCTGCACCCAACTTAAGGCTCAAACTCATGACCCCAAGATTGAGAGTTACTAGCTCTTCCAACTGGGCCAGGTACCCCAATAACATTTATTTTTTATTTGCCTATCATATACTTAGAGGGATAAATGAGAAGCAGCCATTTCTATCTGTATCTAAAAAGAACACCAGTGGAGGATGTGACCAGACAGGACTTCTGGCCATGTTGGCCAGTGGCTGTCAGTCTAGGCCGCATACAGTTCATCAATGCATTAACACCTAGTATTCAAGACTTGATCATAAATTTTTGACAGCAATTATCAGACCCCATCAGGAAAATAGGTACCTCATCTAATAAAAGCTGCAGATTTTGCTGGGATAAGATGAAGTCTTTGGTCTCGGGATCCCTTCCATTTTCGCTGTAAAAAGGACCCATGTCTAAACCCCATGTTCTTTCACAAGCCCCATGATGAACGTGAATAACCTAACAGTTCTTGAAGAATGCAGTCGCATCATTGGCATATTTAGCCAAAGTGAGATTTATTTCTCTAGTCCATAGGCGTCTGCATGAAGAAGTGTGTCCATTTTTCTTACCCGTGTCCTTTCCCTAGAGAAAGTGAGAGACTCCGTCAATAATAGGCTGAGGCTTCTCACTAAGTGGCAACCATTAACCATTTGGCACGCATATGCAAGGGGGTGTGATCTGTAAAGTTGGTGAACAAATTCCTTCAATACCTGACAATGGAAACCCTCCTCCTGGATCATATCCACATTATGAAGTGTATTTTTAGGAGGGAAAACAAACCCCAACACAGTAAAATATAATTTAAAAATAAAACCAAAATTGCTAAGTTATAAAAATACCTTTTTATTTATGCTTCCTGTCCACAGCATACACCTCAGAACAAATGGTAAAATCTAAATATTCAAAAAGGAGGCAATGAGGTTGTTTCCCGAGGCTTTTTCATGAGCCTGAGCATCCTCTATTACTCTCACTCATAGTAATTCCCATGGATGGAATTTCCTTGCATGTCAGAGTATCAGACAAACCTCCCCAGTTATAAGCCAAGAGTTCCTGGGGAATTGGTTAAGGCTCCAAGAGTTGTTTTATTTGTATTTATTTAATTGTTTTAACAGTGGGAATGTGGGGCGCCTGCGTGTGTCTGTTGGTTAAGCATCCAACTTCTGCTCAGGTCATGATCTCACGCTTGGTGAGTTCAAGTCCCATGTGAGGCTCTGTGCTGACAGCTCAGAACCTGGAACCTGCTTTACATTCTGCGTCTCCCTCTCTCTTTCTCTGCCTCTCCTCCATTCACACTCTGTCTCTCTTTCTCTCTCAAAAATAGATAAAAATATTAAAAAATTAAAAAACAACAGTAAGAATGTGAATATTGAGATTTTGGTCTAATTTTATTTTTTGCCTACATCAAATCTCCCCAGTCATTTCTGCTCACATCAGTGCATTCAATATTGAATATATAGTTAGAATTATGTTAAAATACAAACATAATACTACATAATTATTTTAGATGACTAAAATAATTTCCCTGACCTCACAGAGTTCATAAGCCTAAGAAACATTCATATATAAAAACAGCTACTCAGATCACAAATACAATTCTTCCCTTCTCACACTCACCAATATAATTTTAGGATCAAGAAGAATTACTAAAAGGTCCTAATGTTCTCTTCAAATATTCACTTATAAAAAATAATAGACTTTTACTCTGTTATCAATGCACATTCAACCTAAGATCAAAATGGAATTTTCTAATTGACAAATTTACAATTTTTAAAATAATGTATTCTTCAATATAATACATGTTTTCTGTTAGATTTGTTTTAAAGGTCATTGAATTCGACCCCAAAATTTTTTTGTACCGATTATCTGTAGGTTGCCAGTATGGTAACTTGGGTAATGTCACTCTTTTTTTGTTGTTGGTTTTTTTTTTCAACCAGGCAAGAACTTTAAATTTCCTTTCATAATTCTATAAATAAAATTTAATTTTTTTTCTAGAGATCATCTTCCTTCATCAAAAAACCTTGTCATATATGTGCTTTGACCCCATCTATGGCTCAAATGCACTTTTTTTATTAGATAGTAAATATATTCAACAACATGGACCGAAAAAGAACGGCCCACATCCCTCGGTTTTGCTTAATACTTATGTAGCCACATCCAGAGTTTAACCCAAATAGCTCGTCCCTGACCACACTAAGGCAGACTTCCAGAAACCCCATGCAATCAAATATCCATTCTCATCCCGTGACGGAATCATTCTATCAAGACCCAGTTACCAGAGACCCATCTTTATAACAAAGGAGCAGGAGGAAGGAATGTGGTAAATATACAACTAGAAAGTCATCAATGTCATTTCCCTACATGGAGGGTGAGCACGTCTTCCAGTCTTAAGCAAACTTTTCTCAGGCAATTATGAGCTGTGTCCTCTCTTACTCTTAAAGACCTTGTCTCGGCTTGGACAAAGAATCAGTTGAGATGCTTCGACTTTTCTTTTTAAACTCATGCTTCATTTTAGCTATGATTATTTTTCTGGTCTTAAAATGAGGTTGCTTCTAAGATTTTCGTTTATCAAGTGCATAAGGAATGCTTATAAATACAGACAAGCAGGTTAAACGTTAGATGATTTGCAAAAATGTAAACCCATGTCATCCCAAAATACCTACGTGTAAATCAAAATAAGAAACAATTTATCCAGTTCTTCACAACATTTAGAACTTACGGTCAGTTAGATAAAGCACTGGAATCTTACACTTGTCACAGATTTTTTTTAGACTTCAGGGGGCTGTGTCGACTTTCTAAGATGTATTTTCAAGATCTTTTTTTTTTTTTTTTAATCACGGCTGTGGTTAATTTTAAAACCGCTTTCATCTGAATGCAAAGAATGACCATGATATTCAGAGAAATGGAGACTGGAGCTAAAGCTTTCCAAGGAAGGATGAGTCTCGTTTTAGGAATAAATAGCATTTTAGCTTGTTTGGGACTGTTCTTTAAGTCTAGCACACCCAGATAAAACAATGGAAGGTTTAGTATTAGTTATACAGATGGAATAATTAGTTTGGCTATTCACATGATAAGCAAAAGGAGGAGGAGGAAAGAATCTAGACCTGATGTCTTCTAAGCAGGTATTTGCTAGGAAATTGTTTGCCAACTTTGAAAGTGGTGTTGGCAGCTTTTTAATGAGTGTTAAATATAGAAGTCTGAGCTCTGAACATTATTATTGGTAAAGACTTGGACTAAGAAGATTATGAACCTCACAGACAAAAATGTGTCTCCCTGACCACAGAACTGTATGCATTCCACTCTGGTTTCATTTCCCTTCCACCCTCTATCTCCAGAGAGAACCAGATATGCAAATTGGAACCAAAATGCAAACAAAGATTCAATCCCATGGTACAATCCTCCGAGGAATGAAAATGCTCGGAAGAAAAGAAGTTTATGAACTCCGTGCTCAGTGGAAGCAGGCTACAAAAGAGTTTAGCTGTCCTTCTAGAAAACAAAAATTAATTTGCTTTGGCCAAATTAAAATTAATTAAAATTATGCAATGTTGCCCTTGTGTTAATTTTAACAGTGAGGTTGTTGTGATTTAAGGCTACAATTAGTTCTAGTGTTTGAAAGAGAAGCTCTGTAATCGAGACAGGACATTTTAATAATCCTGGTTATAAACATTTAATACATCATCTTTAGGGACTCACAAACACATTGTAATTAACTTTTACAACTGAAATAAATCAGATTGCATTAGCATATTGCAAAGGAAAAAATCATTTGCATGATTGAAAACAGCTTCAGAAAATTATGTATAACAGGCTTCATGCAAACAGCAGCACAACTTTTACCAGGTTTCTAATGGGGATTATTCTGAACAAGTACAGTTTAGGATTCATCTTCTGAGCTAATTATAGCTTCTGCCATATAAGGAAATAATCCTGGTTCTCAAGAAGTAGCAAAAGTCACTCTGTGGTCAGTAGGACCATGTCCAGCCTTATTGTACACTAATTGGGAAACATTCACATAAAACAATACTGTGTAGATGCCCTGTAGCTACTGCTATGCTCTGAGCAAGTATTATGGTCAGGAGAAGACAATTTTTATTTATGTGCCATTCACGTTTCTAGTGATAAAATCTTTAGCAGGAAGTGTTCGTCTGTCCAGCCCCCAGACTGCATCATTGCAGGCCAACCCCTTCTTGAGTGTTGGAGCTTTCATTGAGAAAATGGCGGTCTGCATGTTCACTTTGGGAAGAATAAAATGAACTGTTGTTCAACATGAGCTATTATTTTTGCCAAAAAGTTTTCAGGTCACATGAACCAGTTTGGGTTTTTTTTTTTTTTTTAAGGTTTATTTATGTATTTTGAGAGAGGGAGAGAGCATGAGAGAGCACACGAGAGGAGTAGGGGCAGAGAGAGAAGGAGAGAGAATTCCAAGCAGGCTCAGTCCTGTCAGTGAAGAGCACAACATGGGGCTCAAACTCACGAATTGTGAGATCATGACCAAAGCCAAGATCAAGGGTTGGCCACTTAACTGACTGAGCCACCCAAGTGCCCAAGTGGACCAGTTTGATACACTATTGATCCTTTGGTTCTGGTCACTCATTTTGTCTATGAGGGATCACTGGTGGGTGGGTCATTGTTAAAAGCACAGAATCTGTAGTCATATTTCCTGAGTTTAAAACCTTTTTCCACCACTTACTCTGTGACATTGGGTTCTATGCCTCATTTTCTCTATCTGTAAAATGACGATTATAAAGTGGGTATTGCAAACTATTCTTTGAGGATTAAATGACATAATGCATGCCATATATCTTAGAATGTTGTCTGGAAGATAGTAAGCACTCAATAAATATTCATGGCTATCACTGTAACTTTTAATTTTGTCGACTATCCTTAGGTCAATGCATAAAAGAAGAAAAGGATCAGTTCATTGCTGTCTGGAAGCTTTTGACTTTCCAGTATAGAATTCACCCAGGGCTTTCCACAAATACACAATGTGACTCCCACCCTTCCATTAATTTACTGGATTAATACTGTGCCTCTAGTATGTGCAAAACATTAGATGTACAAGAGAGGACATGTGTGAGAATTTGACACCGAGGCCAAAGTAGAAAAAGGAAAATCTGGAGTCAATCAAAGGATGAGAAGCCTTATCAAGTTATGAAATCAGACTGAGGGTGTAGCCAAGTTCAGATTCCAGGTGTGAAGCAAAGCAGCTTCCAGCTCCCATTCCCCCAACCGCCCTCCACAAACCCAAAAAGAGAAGGGAAAACAACCAGTCAATTCCCAAGTACAACAGGAAGAGCAAAGTCAATGTTTATGGATCACTCTTTGGTCCAAGGTAAAGAACAGGACAAAGCATGTTGGTGAGGATATGAGTTGCATTTAGGCTCTGCTCCCAGGACAATCCTAAATATAGTCTTTTCTCCCAGCTGGATCATGTGAATGATTAACACCAAAATGAGGACAACATGATTTTGGAAGGAGTTGCCTCTTGGGTGGAGATTTCTGAAAGGTAGGTTAGAGATGGTCTTTGGAAAACTGAATCAGACAGAGAGAGGTTCATTTCTGTTAGGTAGAATCTGATAAAAGACAGTTTAGTGCCTTCCCTTCAAGTTAAGTATTTCTATTCAGATTTCTATTTAATCTGGATTCAGAAATAGGCAACGAATGAACTGGAAATGCAATCTACTCTTAAAAATTCTTCTCCATTAGGGTCTTTGTTTTGAAGGAAAAAGAAGGGTCCCATATTCTATCCCGTTTGGGGGCAAAGTGCCTGGACTCTTTAAATGGGAAACTTCTCATTTCTCCTGAGGCTACAGTTTATTGACTTAAAAGAGCAGTAGCTTAATTAACAGACGAAATGAAGCCTATTGCATAATTAACTAGACATTTACCTAAAATCAATAATCTAATTGCCACACCTACATAGGGGATAATTTTCATTCTTTTGAAAACGATTTATTTATATCTATGTGTTAACAAGGTGATTGGTGTTTTGTTTAAGAGACTAATCCCATCTGTAAAGTGATAATTTATTGAACAATCAATTAATCTTTTTAGTATGGCAAATGTAAACAAGCAATGAAGAGCCACACTCTGCTTTTGAAAGGTCAAATTTAGGAGACTTCCATCCTGCGTTCTTTCTCAGTCATCACTAAGATGTATCAGTCATGAATAAGATTTTGTTTTAACTATTCCTTTGGACTTGTTACTGTCATGGGGAGTCAATAATATGCAAAATATTTGTGAATGCGTAAATCACCAATTTAAACTTGTATCCCGTCCTTACAATGGGTTCCTAATCTAAATTGCGTTTTTCTTTTTAGAGATACACATCATTCTGGCCCACCATACCCAGCTCTATATATACCATCAGGGCTTTTAATCCAACATGTGAAGAATTGTTTCATATCCAGGTGAATGAATTATAACCTTTATCTAGGAATACGAGTCCATGTCAAAAAGCTGTAAGTTGAGGTTGAGTTAGTATCCCATAGTCTACATGCTTGTCCAAAGTCTATTTTACTCTTTTCCTCCTGCACAACTGGGTATGAAGTTTCCCAAGACTTAAGGCACTTCTTATTTTATGACTGTTCTCAAAGCAGTTCATGTCTTAAAATATTGTCATAGCTTAGTTTGAATTCTCTTGCATCTATCTCAAAATTGACTTTCAGAAATCATAACATTTTTACCAAGATACTCCAATCCACTAGAAACAGAACTATAGTCATTATGATATCAGCCTGTGTGTGGGTAGGAGGAACAATTTGAAGTGTCCACAAAAATTTCTAAAACTTGGTCTCCGAAGGTCCTTACAAATATCAGAAGATGGAAGAGTATGTGCTGTGGGGTGACCAGGGAAGTGGTCATGGTGGACCATGGTATACCAACCCGATTATGTGAAAAGGAGATTCTAAGTCTGAGGCCAGGGTTCTACGTTGAAATTCTAGCACAGTGATTCTTCATGTAGGGTTTTGGGGAGGGCCATGAAATTGGATGGACAAAATTGGATGGATGCCTCTTTATTTTCAGGGATTTCTAACTGAAAGGTAGCATTCCTTTTCATTATGGAGGTGGATAAAACATAGTAACAACTATTAACAATACTTATGATTTGTCACCAAGAGATGGATATAATTCTATTACATTAAATATGTCATAGCTACTTCATAGCATCATTTTGTTCAATACATCTTTAACGGGATGGTACGTATGGCACCTGTCGCTGGATCTTGTTATTTAATATGTTAATAAAGACACACATATACTATGAGTTGGTCTTATCAACGTTTTAATGATTGGATTTTATATTATTGACTTAAAATTGTCTTTTTCTAAGACAGGTTCATAGGCTTCATTAGATTTCCAAAAGAATTTATGGGCTCCTATCTTTGGTAAGACCCTTGCCTTAGAGTCCACATGGAAAAAACAGCCCAGTGCTGACCTATCCTGTACAGCGCATGAGGCACACTTGCTCACAAATGACAGACCCATTCCCCTGAGTGTGGGCTCAGCCTCGGAATCCCCTAAGCAAAGCTCTATTACCAACCATTAATGCAACTATTACCAAATGAGGTTTGCACTAAGTATTTTATGCCTCTGGGAACCCTCTGAGGTGAATTCTTCTGCACAATGATTATCACATAGTGACCATTCGTGGATTACCAGGTATTCTGCATATTCTTCATGTTTCTCACCAAAACTTGTCATAATCCCATGAGTTGGGTGTTATTTGATAGGAAAAGGAGCTTAGAAGGTGGAAGAGACAGTTTTCCAAAACCTCTGCTGCTTCTAAGATACTAACACCAACAGCTGCATCTTTTTTGAGAGAGAGAGAGAGAATAAGTTACAAACGTTCATGGAGCCTGTTGTAGCCAACAGATACTAACATAAACATTTCATCATTATTGTAATATGTGGCACTCAACATTCAAGTCCCATGTGGTTTTGGTATGGTGGCTATATGCTACTTTATTGTCACTGTTGAAAACAGCAGATTAGAAGGAAAACCACAGAACTAAGTTGAGAGGGAAAGAGATGTTCCAATCAGGGTTGTTTCACTGACTGTCACCCCCATGCAGTGTAGAAGTTGTCAGCCTGCCTTGAGTCCCTCTTTCAAAGTAGGGCTTTTGTGCCAGGCACAGAGGTACTTGGCATGGAAGGTAACGATTCCTGTCTTCAACAGGGTTCACAAGTTGGGGAGAGACTGCTAGAAAAACCATACCAAAAAAAAAAAAAAAAGAGTAAGATGATGATGACAGCTGACATTTATCAAGTACTGTCATCTGCCAATTAATTTTTGAAATGATTTACAGGTATTAAGTCATTTAAACTTCGAAATAACTCCAAGAGCTAAGCGCTACCATTATTTCCTTCACTGTACAAATGAAGAAACTAAGCCAAAGAGAGATTAAGCTAGCTGCCCAAAGACACACAGCATGGAGTGAAAGAACTAGGATTTTGACCAGAGGACCTGGTCTAAACCCCTGTCGCTCAGAATAAACCAAATGTTCTGAGTGCAGTGGCATCAATGATGAAAGAAAGATAGATCCTGATTGAAAACCACAGGTCACCTTCCCAAGCTGTGTGTGATATGCATTTGAACACTTATGTGACTTATTTGACTCAATAGCTATTCCCTGGGTCTCTACTATGATAGTATTGGCTTCTTCTAAGCGATCATCTCTGCTCTTACAGAGATTTTCTTTTTAACCATTCCTCATCTGACCGATGGAAGCAAAGAGCTGATGGGGAGAACCAGGGGGCCATTTAAATTTTATGTAAATATTAACAATTTTGTATACAGCTTCTATCAAAAGGCCAAAGCAATTCTTTTGTTTTTTCAGGCCAACGCCATTTTAAAAAAGGAGAGTATATTTCAATGTGTTCATTGTGGGCTTTGCTCCCACATTCATATACTTTAACTTTTATATATTTTTTAAAAACCTTTAGAGACGCATTTTGCATAAAAAGGGATCACTCCATGATTTTCTTTCACATTTTCTGGCCTTCTGATTTATATTGTACTGAGAGGTGAGAGAACACTTATATCCAATGTCAGGCTCTGTCCTTTCACTTATTTCTAATAAAATATTTTTTTTCTTGAAAAGTCATTTCTCTATTCAACCAGGGAGGGTTTGCTTCTTCTTTTTAAAATTTTTTTAACATTTATTTATTTTTGAGAGACAGAGAGAGAGCAGGAGAGGGCCAGAGAGAGAGGGAGACACAGAATCCGAAGCAGGCTGCAGGCTCCAAGCTGTCAGCATAGAGCCCGACACAGGACTTGAACTCATGAACTGCGAAATCATGACTTGAGTCAAAGTCAGATACTTAACGGACTGACACCGAGGTGCCCCAGTTTACTTCTTATTATTTAAAATTTTTAACTTATTTTGTATTTTCTTTGAACACAATGTAAAGCATTCAAATAATTTTGGCCACGGAAATGCCTGTTTAAGATGAATGCCCTTCATTATCCCTTTGGGTTTCTGAAATGATCTATTTTGACTCTATTGCCGCTATTATCCAACCTATGATTTTTCCCTTCTCCTAAGAGTACACTTGATAGGATGCTGCACTAATGAGATTAGGCCAATTTTCTTTTTTTAAGTTTTTATCTTGATTCAAGTTAGTTAATACACAGTGCTATATTAATTTCAGGTGTACAATATTGTGATTCAACAAACACTTCCATGCATCGCCCAGGGCCCATCACGACTACTGTCCCCCTTAACCCTAGCCCCCCCTTAACCCTAACCCGTTCCCCCCACCCACCTACCCACCACTCCTCTGGCAACCATTAGTTTGTTCTCCATAATTAAGAGTCTGTTTCGTGATTTGTCTCTCTCTCATTTTTTCCCTTTGCTTACTTGTTTTGCTTCTTACAAAAGGCAAATTATTTTTGAGTGTAAGATTTTACTTTTAAAAAATAATTAAAAGATCTTGATTTCAATAGGTCATTAATATATTCACATTGTTCACAATTTAAGAGGTA
Source organism: Suricata suricatta (assembly GCF_006229205.1). Lineage (NCBI taxonomy): Eukaryota > Metazoa > Chordata > Mammalia > Carnivora > Herpestidae > Suricata > Suricata suricatta. The sequence goes on from NC_043708.1 coordinate 126,878,359, forward strand.
TGAAATGAACAAATTCTCTTAACTCATCTTGTCTCCTAATCTCCTAGTTGCCATCTCAGAGGCAAACCTGTAGCTAGTTTTCTGGAGGTATTCTAATAAAGACAGCTATATCGATGTAAAAGATGAATTTTCTAACTCAGAGTCACTTAAGAGTTCAGATGAGCCCTTTGGGAATCTATGTCCAGGGGTGCCTGGGTGGCTCAGTCGGTTAGGCGTCTGGCTTCGGCTCAGGTCATGATCTCGCGGTTCGTGGGTTCAAGCCCTGAGTCGAGGTTTGTGCTGACAGCTAGCTCAGAGCTTGGAGCCTCTCTTCAGATTCTGTATCTCCCTCTTTCTAACCCTCCCCTGTTCCCACTGTCTCTCTCTGTCTCTCGAAAATAAATTTAAAAAAACATAAGAAAAAAGAATCTATGTCCAGAGTATCCATCAGACTAAGAACTATCACAATCTATTTTAACTATCAGAATATAATAGAGTTTACTCATAACTAAATCAAACCTTTTTTTGGAGTGTAGTAGAATGGGATACGCTCCAAATCCTCAGTGGCCAGTTTATTACAGAGTCAGGCATAGGCCAGGTAAGGATTGGAGCCATCACTGGAAGATGCCAAGTTAGGCCAGAACAAACACCAGATTATCAGCAACTCTGAAATGAAAGTTTGGAAAAATTGATGAGACAAAAGCAAGAGGAGGGAAAATATAATTCATACATCAGAGACCCAAACAAATCAGGATTTTGGAATAATGAAGCCTCTTTTCAAAATCCACAGACCAGCCCATGAGAATGTCTCTCTGGAGGGATACCGAAATCTCTGTATTAAAAATTCCCACCATGCCTACTTCCTCTTACAATAAAACCTTGGTTTAAGAGTATACTTTGTTCCGGAAACATGCTTGTAATTCAAAGCCCTTGGATATCAAAGCGAATTTCGAGAACCATTTGCTCAGTTGTGATCATGTGACCTTCGGCATCAGGTACTACTCATATTACAAGACATCAATCATTTATCAAGTTAAAATTTATTAGAAATGTTTGCTCATCCTGCAGAACACTCGCGCTCGCAGAACAAGTTACTCGCAATCCGAGGTTTTCCTGTCCTTTGAGCTTTCTTATCTGATCAGGGCTCACCACAGCTTTCCCGGAAATAAATCCTGCAGTTTTCCTTGACTCCATGAAAGCGGACAAGAGCTGGGCTCTTAATGTCAGAAGGACTGGGGTGGGAAGGTTCAAGGTGAGGGAAATCCTGCACAGGTGGACCTTACTGCATTTTATTATTAGAAAGGGACTGGCTCTCCAGATGTTTCTCTTAAAACAGAAATGTTCTCTTCACCCCTCAAACTGCCCTTGATGGTTTGTTTCTAATAGTTTGCCCATTATCAATTTTTTCTGGCTTTTCCCAGTGTTATCTTTGGGTCTTTAACCCTTTCCTGGTTTTGCTTCCTCTTCTCTGTGCTTTCCTTTTATTTCATTGGACTTGAACCAGCCATACACAAACAACCCAGCTAATCTTTCCAAATTAGCACAGCACTAGCTCTGGAGGGTCTCATTAGATGTGCAGCTGAGATGTATCAGATCTCATTTGCCTAATATGGAGCCTAACTTTGGGCACCTGGCCCTTGCAGTAGGGGGTAAGGAAAAATAGGAGCGGGTCTTTTGTCACTGCTATGCAGACTCACTAATTTGCTCCGCCTAATAAAATTACAAATGAATACAGCTTTATTCACATTGCCTTTATAGGTTATAATAACCTTGGTACCCCATAACCTCCTGCTAGCTGAATTAATCAGATCATATTAATATTTCTTCTTACTTTCTTTTAACTGGTTCTTCTCTTAATTAAAGGGGCCAAAGACGTAAACAGGGTAGGTGACTAGAAACATGGCGTCAGGTTATAAACAAGGCTCATTAAAAAGATGGATGTGCAGGCCGACTGCAAAAATTGCTTACTTTGCAAGTGTACATTTTGTAATTTCCTGACGACTAAAAGAACTAATGCCAGATCCTACCCCCTCCCTTTTGCACATGTATAAAAGATGATAATTTTTGAACACTGGGGTGGGAATGGCAAAACCGAGGAACCTATTCATCAACGGGAATAAGGGCTCTCACATTATAAGACTCTGAGCTCCTTCCCCACAAGCCGACAAATGTGGAATATATTCGGAAATGGAAAAAACAACAACAGGAAATGATTTAAAAAGAAAAAAAAAGATGAGGAACTTGTAAGAGAGAACATTAAACATATTACAACACAGTTAAATTTGAAAGAGAAAATGAGGGTCTTCCTAAAAGATGAATAAATCTTTTGAACTTGCCCCTGTTCAAGAATGTGGAGGCTATGCACACACGTGTTTGCCAGCACATGCAGGGGCAATGGAAAGCCTCATCTTTATGCATGAGAGCAAGAATCATTAAAGTGGACAGTCTACACTAGGAAGCTCACAGGAAGTTGTAACTACCAAACACAGCAGAGCTGGAAATAGGACGGTGTAGGAAATTTAATTCAGACGTGTTTCCCATTGTTGTAAATACTTTGCCTCTGCTCCTACATTGAAATGATGGTGTCCCTACGCCATGATGATACTTAGGTTTAGAGAGATGGACTCGATAGGCATACTATACGTGGGTTCTGGAAGACACATGTTTACATTTGTTGCGTTTGAAATATCTACAGTTAGAATTTGTGTTTTTATTTGTACACTCACATACATATAGATGCTAATTCAGTTCCGGTTCCGGTGCTTTGAAACTTTTGCCCCCATTCACATCCCCAAGAAAGGCGGCACCTGCATTTTTATCCTGGCAGCAATTACTAGCAAAACCCAAGCTCCAATTTCCTGTCCTTCCGTCTCCCTTCTCAACAAGAGAGAAAGTCGTTCTGACAGGATGATGCAAGACCAGGCAAGGCTTCACTCCTTCATGAATAAATTAGAGATGAAAGTTTAACTGATCCCCATGCATTTTTATGGAGGGACCTCATCCTAATTTACCTAAATGCTTTGAGTAAAAGGAAAGAAAATGTAAGAGGCGAAGGTGGAAAGGTTAAAATCTGTGTTTAAAGGGAGAGGTTTTTTTTTTTTCTCAACACACCACAACACACTGATGCAGGCAACTGTTCAATGATTCCTTACTCAAACATTTAAGGGAAAAACCAAAGGAAGGAAGAATATTTTTTTTCCTCTGCCAGGATTGCTTTTTATATGAAATGCTGCAGGTGTGACCAATGATTCTTAGTTCAAGAAATTCCTTACAGATAGATTGTGTGTGTGTGTGTGTGTGTGTGTGTGTGTGTGTGAGTGTGTGCATGTGTATGGGTTATACAGTAAAAACAGGAGTGGAAACTGAGCAATCTATATTTAAGATACTATTTTTCTCAATGGAGCTCAGACTCTGTGGAAATGGCATTTGCTTTTCATAAAACACTTCTCGGATATGCTTCAGCGAGTGACCTATTTCAGTATTTTCTCCACCGATGCATTTTTAGTACCAGACAGGCAGGCCAGGAGATGGGGTGTGGGGCCCATATAGGATCAGACCAGTTGGGCTAAAGGTTTTGGAATCCCGCCTCTGGCACTGGCCATTACCTGATGCTTCAGACGGAAGCCAGGAATGAATTTGCATGACCCCAGCCCTTGAGATGTCCTCCCCTGTGGAAAAATAGGAAATGGGCGAGTAGGATCATTTCACGGATGTGCTGAAGTTGTCATTCCTAGAAATCTTTGGCTTCAGCTCTGTGCCTGGGAAGTTCACCTGCAAAGGCAGCACGAACCATTCCCATCTGCAAATTGCTGCTTTTATAGGGGGAGGAATTCTTAGTCTTCTTTGCCTTTGGCTATTGTAAAGGTTGCTAAATACCATGTCCTGATAATATTGGGGTTGAATGTGCAAACTCGTCAGGCATGACCGAAACAGTGAGAAATAATACTTTTTCGGAAGGGTCAAAGAATAAAATTAAATCATCCCGATCCACTGTTTTTTTTTTTTAATGGCAGTTTAACATGTAGTTATAAACTGGTAAAGTGAAAAAAAAGAAAAGAAAAACAGAAGCAAATCTATTCATGTGCTAATTCCACTAGCCCCTTAAAACTTTAAGTATGCTTGAGATTGTGGTGTTTTAGGTTTTAAATTATGTCTCCCTGGCGTCAAATCATCCTGACATCTCATTGCACTTTGTCCTAATAAGGTAGACTTTCAAATCTCATCCGTGGCCGGTCACACACACATTTTATATGGAGCCTTTTTAATTGTAAGTTTTTCATAACTGTTCGAACCGTTTCAAAAATAAATAAACCTCAGGGATGAGATAGATTGTTTTTATCCTTGTTCACGGGATTCCATATTTTAATAACCATTCTAAGTATAAACCAAAGCGGTGTGATTGGAGATTCCTATTTTATATCGTGTGGTTTTCTTTTCTTTTTTTCTTTTTTCTTTCTTTTTTTTTTGGCTAAAATGATCAAAGCTTCTGAAATCTTCACCCTGATCACCACTAAAAATTTTGACATTTTAATTAGTGTCGGGGGTGGGTTGCCAGAGACTATTTCTCCCATAGAGAAACCCAGCCTTTTCAAAGAGTCCCACAGCAGACTGGCTGTGTACATTTTTTGAACGTTAAGAGTCTTTTTCTCCTCCCCCCTCCTCTTTTGATTATTTTTCTGAAATGAATGTCTGTTTCCCTCTCACCATTTGTCATTACAGGAGTATAATTTCATGACCCCTTTCTTCTCCATGCAACTTCCTCTAAACAAAAGGACACAATAAATAAACACAGGAGATAAGACAGTTGCCCCCCAACCCCCTTCCCTTGAGCGTCTTGAGCAGACGGAACCACTTTAGTCCTTCAAATATTGTCCTGAATTAGGATCCACAGACAGCGATTCAGTGAGGCTACAGTGAATAATAATAATAAACACCAAATGGGGTCCCAACTGTACTGATACATATTTTTTCTAGTTCTTCTGGCAAACCTATCTTGCTGACTATACTGATGAAGGTTGCAAGTAATTGTGTACGCGTTTCTGTGAAAGATAAATGACCTTCCTTCCCAAGGACGCCTGGCCAGGCCTTAATCCGGAGCGTGTGTGTGCGCGCGCGCATGTGTAACTGTTTTTTGAAGGCCTGACAAGGCATCTTGATCATTTCCTCATTTTGAGGCCTACCCACGGCCTCCTCCAGGGCCCCCCTCTCTGAAATGTTATTATTCTGTCGTGAGCCCTTCTTTGGCCAGGATGTTACTTCATTTCCACCTTTTGTCTCAGCCTGAATGTGAATGATGCTCTTTCAGCAATATACGGCCGCTTAAACTCCCTGCTGCTACCTTACATAAATATACAACCCCGGCTCGCCCTATAACTCACTTTAGGCCTGGAAAAATAGTGACTTCCTTTATTGGTCAGATTCTCCCGCAATACCCAACAGCTGTACGTTCTCCCCTCTGAGGATCCGCACCTTCCATTTTCTATTTGTCTCAGCACTATCGCGGTGGATTGCCAATAAAAACGAAGCCCGTTTTTTATAACCCCCGAGAACACAGGAGCTGGCTTTCCAGAGAAACGGATACCCCCTTCCACCCCCTCACCCCGAAACACAAACACACCAAACTTCCCCTCAACTTACCAAAAAGTGACATTTTTGTCTTGAGGAGAGATGACCTTCAGAGTGAGTGAGTTGGGAATTCAGGTGGACTTGATGCCTGGTCTCTGAGCCCATTCATTATCCTTAAGGAAATCCCTGTTTATTTTCTTCCTTAAGAGAACCAATTGGGTGATGTGGCATATCATCATTAAAATGACACCTTCATAGGTATATGTGAGATCCATATATGGAAGAGCCTATGTCTAAAAGGAACACCAAAATTCACATCGCATTGGTTATTTCACCTCTGTTAATAAATTCAGTCACTTCCCCGTGCCTTTGAATTGAGAGTGATTTTTCAATGCATGGGGTGGCGCCTGGGTGGCTCAGTCGGTTAAGCGTCCGGCTTCGGCACAGGTCAGATCTCACGGTTCGTGGGTTCGAGCCCCGCGTCGGGCTCTGTGCTGACAGCTAGCTCAGAGCCTGGAGCCTGCTTCAGATTCTGTATCTCCCTCTCTCTCTGACCCTCCCCTGCTCCAGCTATCTCTCTCTGTCTCTCAAAAATAAATAAAAAGCATTAAAAAAAATAAATGCGTGGGTTGTCTTGAATTTATATATATATATACATATATGTATATATGTATATATTTTTTAAGATTTATTTATTTTAATTAGATTTCTTGCTTGCTTGCTTGCTTGCTTGCTTGTTTTCTTTCTTTCTAAGTGAAAGAACACAAGCAGGGAAGGGGCACAGAGAGAGAGGGAGACACAGAATCTGAAGCAGGTTCTAAGTTCCAAGCCATCAGCACAGAGCCCAATGTGGGGCTTGAACCCATGAACCACGAGATCATGACCTGAGCTGACGTTGGACTCTTAACTGACTGAGCCACCCAGATGCTTCTTGAATTTATTTATTAAAGGAGATGATGTAGGAAAGAAAGGTGCTTTTGAAATTAAAATTGCTACACAATCTAAAGGTGCTAGTCTAATGGTTAAAAGCACTTTTTTTTTAAATTAATGAATTAATTTTTGAGAGAGAGAAAGAGACAGAGGACAAGCAGGGGAGGAACTGTGAAGAGGGAGACTCAGAATCCGAAGCAGGCTCCAGGCTCTGAGCTGTAAGCATAGAGACGGACATGGGGCTCAAACTCATGAACCTTGAGATCATGCCCTGACGAATAATCATCTGAGCCATCCAGGTGCCCCATACTATATGCAACTTTTAAATAAAATTATTCTGGAAGAGCAGGGGCATGAGATGGAGAAAATAAGTACCTTGGGCATATCGCCTTGGTGCCACAAAACCACATACTGAGGGGAAAGGACAAGAATATTAAATGCGAACGCGTCAAAGCTAACTCTTAAAAAGGATGTAAACTCGAGGACCGGGGAAATCTGCCAGATCAGAGTCAGTGATACCCCTCTATTCCGTGACCTCGCGGCTCTCCATAGGAGGAAGGCGGCTGGCTGATCGCTGACATACCCATGAGTTAGCAGGAGGGACCGCCTGCAAGCTTTTTGCCAAGTGCAAACTGACAATTGTTTCTGTCCTACGTAAAACTCTGGCTCCCGGGAGTGTTTTCCTCCTGTGTTCCCAGCATCGCCGCGAAAGTCGCCTCCCTGTGTTCCACGTGCTAAACCTGCCCCCAGCGACGGCTCCCAAATGGACTCCAATTATCTTTTTAGTATTTACACCAAACACGTCCTGGGAATGGGCAGACTCTTCACTTCTACGCCTGTTCCTAGGATGTATGTGCAGAAGGAACTGTTTATAAATTCTCTTGCACACTCTCAGATCGGACCCAAATCTCCCAAACTGTCCGTCTGAACGGGAGGTGATTGCAGTCGTACAGCCCCACATCATTGAAGGCAGCCGGGAGTCCTCCATTGCCCATTTCCTCAAACAGCTGTGGGTGGAACTTAACATTTTCTTCGGGTCAAATGTTCCCTTGTCAGTGGGGAAATTTTTCTGCTCTAAATGAAATGTTACAAAATACATTTCCCCCCACAAAGCCCTGGACTTGGAGCTGTTTTATTTATCTGACCGATCCGAGGACTGTAAATCATGCTGTTTCACATTGTAACATAAGCCTTTTTTTTTTTTTTTAAATGTGCCCTGAGTATTTGTAATTGTTATCAGGTCCAGATGTATCCGAGTGTCAGCGTGAAGCTTGGCGAGCTCGCTCAGATATACAGAATGTAATTAGCTCAAAGGCCTCTGAGTTTGTAGGAGAAGGAACGCCTGAAAATAACCATTTGCTCCTCTCCCCTCTCCTCCCCACGCCACAACCCCTCCCCCCCCATGGTGGCAACTTTAGAATCTATTGTTCTTGATGCTAAAGTTCTAAAAAAGAGCCAATTCATGGTTTGATGGAGATTTTTTTTTTCTAAGTGGCAAAAGTTAGGTGGGGGGTAAAGACAAGCTTAAGAAAACCTAGGAGCGGACGTGGGCGGGTTGAGAGTCTCCAAGGGGAAAAGGTGGTCCTCACGGAGTTTTAAGACTGTGTGCTTAAAATCTCAACTCACATTAATTCGCTTTCTTCTCCATTCAGATTTCCCTTCTAGACCTTCAACGTTTACTCTTTCTTTCTCAAAAATAAATTTAAAAATTGGGGCGCCTGGGTGGCTCAGTTGGTTAAGTGTTCGACTTCGGCTCAGGTCATGATTTCACGGTTCATGGGTTCGAGCCCCGCATCCGGCTCTGTGCTGACAGCTCAGAGCCTGGAGCCTGTCTTCGGATTCTGTGTCTCCCTCGCTCTCTCTCTGACCCTTCCCTGCTCATGCTGTCTCTTTCTCTCTCAACATTAAAAAAAAAAAAAAAAAAAAGTTTAAAGACGTATCCAAGAAAGAACATTTGCATTTTATAGGCAACACTTTCCAACCTGTGCTCCATCCAGGGGCTTGTTCTAGAGAAAAATGCTTAGATACGGTGAAGAAAGCAAATCAGGTATGACGCATCCAAGGATGGGCATAAGGGAAGCTGAGCTGAATTCTGGAGAACGCTGATCACTGTATTAGTTTCAGGGGAGGAAAAAAAAAAGGCAAAACCAAACAAAAGTAGGTGGGTCATTTCCCCAGTGCTGTACACTTGGTGAAGGCAGCATAATTCCTTCCTGACCCTTGGAGGAAATCAGTTTATGCCCTGAAGCATGAAATTTGATTGTAATTATTTTAGCTTGCTCGGCTACATATGTTATTGATGATCTTTCCTAAAAATCACCAGCCTTTTAGAAATCCTGCCACAAAGCTTGACTCCATGACCTGTAAGGTACACATAATAGAAAATAAACCATGCAGGATTCTCTATTGATTGTTTCAGAGAAACTCTCTCTTCCTAAAGAGCAAAGCCCCGGTGTTATAAGAGTTGTATATAGAATAAGACTATATATACAAATTCCTGTATATAAAGTGCCAAGTCCGTATGAGTTAACCAACTGCCTAGAAATCTCATGAATCTGAGAAAATCCGAAGTTCAGGTAGAGACTTTGCCCTTAGCTTATAAAAAGCTGCGTTACATTTTGGGTTTCTTTGTTTGTTTGGTGTGTTGTTTTTATAATTACAGTGAAGTGACACGTTGAGACAATTACCCAGATGACAGAGGTGCCTCAGCGTGTTGCTGAAAACACACTGAGGTGACGATCCCATGAAGTCACACATCTTTATCAAAGTTTTAAAATAACTTTCCAATTCCTTACTTTGCCTTCCTCCTCCGTGAGTGAGTGAAGATGCTAGTTTTGTAAAGAAATAATAAATCAGTCAGATCAGCCAGGTAGGACCCGATTACAACTTCCTGAATCCCAAACGAGAGGCTTGCGGTATTCATGGGTTTGCTAGCAGAATCCCCAGCAGATTCTCTTATCTTAAGAAAATCAAAGACTTTTCCTGGAAAGCAGAGGAAGTTCATCTTCTTATTACAGGAAATTCATGTGAGTATCTATACATTTTCTGTTAGTTTGCTCTTTGGAGAAGTCTACCTTCCAGCCTGAGCACGAAAACCTAATTGAAATAGAATTAAACATTTTTAATGTTTATTTATTTTTGAGAGAGAGAGAGAGAGAGAGAGAAAGCACGGGAGTGTGCAAGTGGGGGAGGGGCAGAGAGAGAAGGAGATCCAGAATCTGAAGCAGGCTCCAGGCTCCAAGCTGTCAGCACAGAGTCCGACATGGTGCTTGAACTCAAGAACTGCAAGATCATGACCAATGCCGAAGTCAGATGCTTAACCGACTGGGCTGCCCAGGCGCCCCCAAAATAGCATTAAATCTTGACTACATCTTGAATCGCCATCCAAATGTCCTGCTAGACTAAATTTTACTCAGAATTGTGAGTGGCTTCAGGTACCTATCTTTTTTTCCTTTATGCTCTGCTTCCAAGTCTTTTTGAAAATCTACTTATTTATTTTGAGGGAGAGAGAGAGAGAAGAGGGGCAGAGAGAGAGGGAGCGAGGATCCCAAACAGGTTCCACACTGTCAGCACAGACCGACGTGAGGCTCAAACTCACAAGCCCTGAGATCATGGCCTGAGCTGAAATCAAGAGTCAGGAGCTCAACCGACTGGGCCATCCAGACACCCCTCGTACTTAATGCCAAAGTACTGTACAGTATGTGTCTGACCACAACTGTGTGATCAGACATGACCAGGTAGCCCTGTGGAATGTCCATCTTACCAAGTAAGAGCAATATTCCAAAACTAATCATGCATTGAATTCCGGGTTATCGCAGCAGTAAATATGAAGAAAGAATAGCGAAGAGTGTAAATGCCCAGAGAAACGGGACTACAGAAGGTGGCTGGGAGGGATGGGAGGGTTTTCTGAGGAGGGATGTCTGAGATGAGATTTGAAGCTCCAATAGGAACTAAGCAGTCAGGTGGGAGGCAAAACACATTCACACAGAAGAAACATCTCTCGCGGCAGAATGAATGCACTTGACTTTGCAGGGCCGTCTGAAGTCTTCAATTAGAGGGAAGGTCAGTCTCAGCACATTCAGGACAAGGTATGTACATGAAACCCATTCCGTGAGGTGCCAGAGGGGGTGTTCAAATCTTAGGACATTGCTGTGACTCTCTTGGACTCCGCTGTGATTTTTCTTCATGGCCCCCAATTTGGCTCTGCGGAGGCATCAGAAAGCCTCCCGTGGGAAAGCTGTGCTCCCCCAGAGGTAAAACTCAAACCAAACCTAATTTCAGGGGCAAAGGCGTTAGGACATAGAGAGATAGAGGACTTTATAAGATATCAGGATATTCAACAAGAGGATGAAAGGGAAATGGCAGATAATGAAAGAAAGAGGAAATCTCTTCCTCTCTAAAGAGGATCCCTATATTGTTAATAAAATAAAGAGGCACCCAAATGCTTCAGGGAGTGACTGTAGGCAAATAACAGAGAGGACATGGGAGAAGATACATCTTTCTATGTGAATATGCTCAACCTTCTGCTCTCCCCGCACTGTCCCCACCTGGTTAGATCTCTCAGGCTCTCACACCTCCTCTTATGAGAAAAATTTTCCCCTGAAGTCTTAGTTCTGCAGAGTCAACATGGCTTATGAAAATCAAGTTGTATTCTGTATATTTAATACATCATCTCTAAGGATAATCATTCTGGAATCTGAACTTGTTTCTGTTATCTAGCTCCGCTTGACAATGATTTATGAACCAGAAAACAAGACAGCTTCATTTTCATAAAGCAAACGGAACCTTCTGGACCAGGAGGAGCTGTGAAACTCGTTTTGACTGGTAAACTGAAACAAACATGACATAAAAGTCAATACAATCGCACCGCTGGGTTCTCATTGTACCGAATAACTTTTCCCCCTAATCCAGCCGGATGACAGTTGAAATGTTGCATGATCCAATAGCAATTTTTATCTTACTAATTACCAGCCTGGTGTGATCAGGAAGGACACTGAGAAATGGAAATAAGCACATGGCAATCATCTCCTAGAAATGTCAGGCTCACTCAGGAAAAGAGAGCTGAAAAAAAATGTTTGAAAGGAAATATTTTACAGTTTCTATTAAAAACCCTTTGATGTCTTTAACTTAAGGAGATGGCAGTATTATATGTCTGATGTGGACATAATTTACCAATAGTAAATGTTACTCATAATGAGAATTTGCAAAATAATTTAATGATGTACATGAACTACACCAAACGTTGTAAAGATCGTCTTTTGCTTGTATACATACATAACAGATGCATAATGATAGTAATAAACTCTTTGCTTAGTCACATGGGAAGGAGGGAGGTTTATCAGAGTCATAGAGAGAAGAAAACACCATAGTTCATACTTGAGTGGAATCACTTATTTTGGACCAGTCTTTTTCTTTTATTATAGAGAGAGACCCAACACACAAGCAAGCAGGGGACAGGGTCAGAGGGAGAGAGAGAATCTAAAGCAGGCTCCACACTCAGCATGGAGGCCGACTCGGGGCTTGAACCCGGGACTCTGCTATCATAACCTGAGTAGAAATCAAGAGTTCGAGACTCAACCAACTAAGCCACCCAGGTGCCCCCGAGCAAGTCCTTATACTCACTGGGCATCATCCTTCTCCTCTCTTTGAAGGGGACAAGTAATAATAATATGAACCCTTCAGGGTTGTTGAGAGAGGATAAAATGTCTTATTTTGCTTTGTGTGCCTTCTTCCGTTGTTCTTGTTCAGTTGTTGGGCAAGCATTATGGAATATGTGCCCCCTTCTTCCACTTGCTTTTGGAAAATAAGGCAAAGGTAAAACCTATTCAAACGTTATCCACTGTTCTGAAATGCAAGCATATGACTTATCAAAATCTTCTACAACTATGCCACAGTGGGAAAGTTACATCATGGACACATCTGGGGGAAATGGAATGATAGTGCCTTAAGTGCCTGATTTAGTCTTTGGAAATGGTCTTAAAAGGAGACAAGAACATAAAACAATGGGCATTTTAATGGACTGCATTTGGCTAACTTCAGCGTCTGAATAATTGATTTGAAATCCTAATCTTCATACATACTGTTAACTATCAGGGGTATATAAAAAGTATTAGGTAGAACACATGAGATCTCATCCAATTCTCATGTATATTAAGTCATCTGTCTATATTTGATTTAAATCTGATATACTAGAGAAACACATTTCTATTTGTGAAATAAAGTGCACCACTGGCCTGGGGGCACTGTCTTTGCCTCCACCAAAGATTACTCCATGAAAGAGTCAGACAACTAACTGAGCCACCAAGGCGCTCCAATGTCAGAGGTATTTTTTAAAAGTGAAAACAACATAAAGGAACAGAAGTGTATCTTTGGAGTCCTCTCCACCTCTTCTCTATTTATCTACTTTTACTTTTTAAGTCTATTGTTATTTTCTTTTGGAATTTTGAAACATATATTCAAAAGATGAATAAATTGTACATTAACATTTTAAATTAGTGCTAATATAAAATGGGACCCCTGGGGGTCTCAGTCGGTTAAGCATCTGACTTTGGCTCAGGTCCATGAGTTCAAGCCCCACATCAGGCTCTGTGCTGACAGCTCAGAGCCTGGAGCCTGCTTCAGATTCTGTGCCTCCCTATCTTGCTGCCCCTCCCCTGCTCATGCTCTCTCTCTCTCTCTCAAAAATAAAGATTTTAAAAAATTTTTTAAAAATACGCTTATAACTACCTTCTAAAATTAAGAAACAATGTATCACCAGTATATGAAGGAATCTCCTAACCTTTCCCATCACATTCCCATTCCTCAACCCATTCACTCATCATTCCACTCTCTGGGATTTTGTGTTAAGAATTCCCTCCTTTTTTTGTTTCAGATCTTTTTCTCACATTCATATGGATCTCTAATCAGTATGAGATTTAGATTTACTTAAAAAAAATTTTTTTATGGTAATGGGAATCATATATGTGTATCTTTCGCTGTCTTCTTGCTTTTGTTCAACATTAGGTTTTTGTGATGATGGTCAATCATGTAGCTATCTGTTCCTTTTCACCAGCCTATATTTCCATTGTATGGGTATGCAAGATAGATCGATAGATAGACTGATAGAGAGCTAGATAGATATTCATTTTACTATTGTTGGTGGACATCTGGGTTATTTCAAATTTTAGATGATTTTAAATAGGGCCAGGCACATTTATAAGAATTTCTGCAGGTGCACCTCTAGAAGTCAAATTAGTATGTTGGAAGATACACGTGTTACCAAGTTACCTGATAATGTCAAACTTGTCCAAGATGATTGCATCAAGGTATTCTCCATTCACCAGTGAGGAGAACTCCCATTGTCTTATATCCTCACCAAATCAAAATAATGAGCGTATTCATTGAACCATGATTCAATTTGGGGACAACAGATCTTTAAGGTGACGTTTTGATTTTACAATCATTGTTCCAAAGTCTTATAGTGACATTTACTGAAATCTTCTTAGCTAAGTAACTCAACCTGGGTGTTTTCTGTGGGACACTGAAACAGAGTCAAGATGCTTTTCCAGGATTTTCCCCAAACTATCTGAGCAGTTGGAATGTCGTACAGACTCCGGAACTTTCAGGTTGCAGGTGAGGAGATAAATAATACCATGAGACTGATACAAAGGACTGATAAAGATTCTACCTCTTCTCCCTGTATGCCTTGTTTGGGCATAGGTGGGAAGAAGGATCATGACTACTCTTGCTCAAGAGATTGGAAAGCCCAGAGAGTTCAAGTCTGATTAAGGAAGACCAGCCAGGGAATCCCAAGTTTCCTTTTAGCTTTACCTATTGTAATACTGTCTTGGAATGTCAGGGCAAAGGTGTAGAGAAGTCATACAGCTGTTTAGACATACAAATGCCCATAAATCCTCAGTCAATGATTTTGACTAATTACTCTGCTGTTTTACACCTAAAGACTTCATCAAAAAACATTTTCTCAATGGGATCAAATGTTGTAAGCTTGGCAAATTTACAGACTTAGATAAGTCTAATTCTTAATGATTTCTTGCAATAAATAGACTGAATGATTTTATGACCAGCCATGTGACTGATGAGGAACAGTTACATATCGACAGATATTAAAAATGTATTTATGTTAACTAGATTGTGTGAACGGTAGCATTTTCAGAGGATGGTTTCTCTGTACATCAAATTAATGGTTTTCCTTCAGATGAAGAGACATAAAGTACTTGAAAAAGGTTAGGTTAGGTCCTCATGTGGTGACCAGACCCCACTGAAAACTACACGATTTAATCATTTCCTTTCTAAGGAAAATCAGCCGTAGTTACTATATAATTAATCCATCAGCAGCAGTTATTGTATTGACTATAAAGTAGACAAAAATATGGGTTTGACCCTGCCCTGTCTTCTTGTTCAGGTGGGAGGAGAGGTGGTCTGCAGTATGAACCACCATCTTCTCACCTCAATTAGGCAAGTGAAAAGGGGAGACAGAATTTAGGAGGGCATTTTTAAACAGACTGAAACAAAGCTATTAAACTGACAAAACAGAACCTGACAGTTTCACTTTATGAACCACATCTTGGAATATCTGTACAACCAAGAAACAGAAAGACCATATGTGGGGATGGAGATAAAGGTCTCAATTCTTCTTGGGTTGCTTATTTTCAAAATAACATTTTTTGAGTGGTTACGTATTTTAGACACATTCAAATAATTTGCCAATAGACGGTTGGGGGGTTGCCCAGTGGTGCCTCTCGGTCATTAAATAGCCCAACTGCCTTGAGATCATCTGCAAATTGTCTGCTGTAAATGCGGAGGCATATTTGTGCGTTAGTGAAGAAAAGCATGGGTTGGATTAATCTCAGGTTGAGATCCCACACTCTACTCCTCTGATGTGGGTTTCTTGCAAGTACCCTGTTTTGATGGCCGTGGGCAAACCAGAGCAGAAATCCCAATGTAAGGTGGAGGAAATTACAGATGCATTTCCTCACTCTTCCAACCAATGTTTATTGATTACCTACTGTGTTGTGGGCCTTGGGCAAGGTGCAATAATTTTCCCTCAAAATAAGGTACTCCATAGATAGACCCTTTGATTTCTCACTTGAGACAGTGGTGGTGGGAATTAGCACATACATCCGGTAACTAGTTGAATACACATCCGGGACTCTCTAGAGTAAATAACTTGATTACTGATACTGCCTACACGTGGTTGATGTTTTGTTCTGAGTTCTAGTACTGAAGTGAACAATATATTTGACTTTAACTTGCGTTTAAGTCACAGAACAGTTTGACTGAATTTGACTGGAGATCGTAAAATTCCCTCCATATTGTATGCACATGCACACGTTTGTGTGTAGGTCCCCATCCTTATTTTTGGTATGGGTTTCATGCTATTGCTGACAATAATTAAAATGTTTTGCTGGGGCGCCTGACTGGCTCAGTTGGTTAAGCGGCTGACTTCAGCCCAGGTCACGATCTTGTGGTTTGTGGGTTCGACCCCTGTGTCGGGCTCTGTGGTGACAGCTCAGATCCTGGAACCTGCTTCAGATTCTGTCTCCCTCTCTCTCTGTCTCTCCCCCACTAACGCTCTGTTTCTCTGTCTCTCAAAAATAAATACATGTTAAAAAAATTTTTTTAAATAAAAAAATGTCTTGATCAAGGTCACATATGAGACTACTTAGAATGTTAAGAATAAACTCAGCCCTATGAAAAGAATAAACTCAGCCCTTATGAAGATATATGTCCTGTTTAATCATGAGCTCTAAACCAAGTTTATAATTTTATTACATTCACAAAGCAATACATGTTTATTTTTGAAATTTAAGACACTTATAAGGGGCACCTGGGTGCCTCAGTTGGTTAAGCCTCCGACTTCGGCTCAGGTCAGATCTCACGTTCGTGGGTTTGGGCCCCACATCAGGCTCTGTACTGACAGCTAGCTCGGAGCCTGGAGCCTGCTTCCGGTTCTGTGTCTCCTTCTCTCTCTGCCCCTCCCCCTCTCATGCTCTGTCTCTCTCTGTATCAAAAATAAATAAAATAAAACATTAAAAATAAAAATAAAAACACTTATAGAATGCTCGCACTGTTGGGTCTCTGGGCTTATAGCAACATTATCATAGATCCGTAAGCCAATATGCTCATCACTGAAAGGAAGAAAAACCTTATGGGATTTCTGTGTTTTGAAATAAACATTTGTCTTTTGGGAAGGCAGCCTGAACTGCGGACTACATTGTAGTTCATGCTAGCTTACAAAAACAGAGACACGTATGTACGGAAATTTCAAAGGCATGTGACGTAGGCCTTGCCTACCTGGAGCGGGCTTCCAGAATTTCAGTTCTGTCCCGTGTTGCTCTTTCCTGCCCGTGCTCTCCAAAGACCTTTGGGCCAGGCAGGGAAACTTCTGGCACATAGCATAACTGAAGGAAGCGGGCGGCAAGATTATCCCAGAAAGCCATTCATCACGTGTTTCCAATATCCTCTAAAAGGGTTGCCCACCCCTAACTACATATTTATACATATTTACTTGATAATCAATAAAGGAAAATGGCTGCATTATTTTGATTAAAATATCAGCTCTACGTGTGACTATAAAATCACATTTAAGAAGCCAGAAAAGGGGAGATAGGAGTTCGTGCTACCCTCCAGCCTATGATATATGATATTTTCAGGCTGTGAGGAGAGCAGACACATTAAGAAAATAGTGCTAATGATATTAAAGTACTTTACAAGGCTTGTTACTAAGAGCTGACAAACCTGTCAAGTGTATAATGTAGGAAGCTATCGTAACGTTCTCAGAAAACCATACCTCTACCCCATTTCACTGCAATCTCCTAATAATGGAGCTGCTATAAATTCTAGCCAGCAACGGGACCGAGCCATGGCTTCCCACCCCAATGTGAGGACATGATAAATATAAAAGAAAATGGCTGTCAGTTTTGGCGCCTGAACCTTATTACAAAGTCTTAATCTTACTGGCCTCAGCACCTTTTATCACCGCCTTGTTATGAGCTGATGGCTTTTTTATTTGCTGGGAGATGGAGGATGTGTCATTTGATGTCCTTTTATGTAGCCACTGCTCTGTCCTCTCATGAAAAAAAAACATTTTATATGTTTATTACAGTAACCGATTAAATGCAAGCCTCATGCTGTTGGCTCAGGTACCGTGTGCGCTTAGGACCGAACAGACTCTGGATTTAAATACGTCATTATAAGTATTTATGTGAATGGGACTCAAATAGGAAATTAATTTTTCTCAGCACTGGAGATAGGGCATTTGCAATATTCGTGATTGTTTATTCTCGCTATTATTGTTACCGGGGCTGGTCATTCTTGGTTCCAAGGTCAGCCGGAAATCCCAGCTCTCACTTTTCTTCTTTCTTTAAACGTCTGGCTCTGAGGAAGGCGGCCCTGTAAACACAGTCGAGTTCAAACTCGGCTCAGGTTCAATCAGCTCGATCCCATCCTTAAGATGAGATAAATCGCAATTATCTAAATATTAGTCTAAAAATCTCACAGCTCACTTCCCATCTCCTTCATTGATGGCAAATGAAGAGTCTGAACCTCACTTGAAACGCTGACCCTGACAGAACCTTTACCCACCGGAACTGCGGCAAAGTGCTGGCATCAGGTACTTAACAGAACCTGACATTGATGGGCTGGTTTCAAGCTGTGGCCGGAGACCCCATCGCCGGATCTTATCTTCAATTTGTGTCCATAAAAACGCGATGGCCCTGACTGTCTATATGCACAGACAGTTTCATCCTGACACTTGTGCCCTGCCGGCTGAAAATCAGGCTCCCGGGTTGGGAAATTACCAATTTTGTGCAGGGGTGGGACTTGCGTGGTGTCTGTCTGCGTTCGCGCGAGTACCCAGCATATGTTTCTCTTCACCCAAGGCTTCTGCATTCCGAAGTCAAAGGCCAAGGGTCCCCGGAGATTTATTTCTCTCTATCTCGTAGGAAATTGCCAAGTTGGTAGTTCTAGTTAGTGAGTTCATGTATCTCTCATCTCAGAGGCAGCAGCTATGTGAAGCTAGCAAAACTGATTTAAAAGTAACAATTCTAGGGATGTGACTGAGACCCTCTGTCAACTACATTTTACCAAGTAACTGATTGGATTAAGTTTTTAACGTAATGAATGATTCATTTTACTACAGGGACAGAATGAGAATTCACGGGTAAATTAAGCATTCTGGAGGCAAAATTCACATTCTCTCTTTATGTATTGTACCAGGAGAAATTGCCTGAGTTACACAAGAACCCAATGTGTTCTGGGACCTAGTGCTGGGAATAGATGGGAAATACCTTAAGATGTCCTTTTGTTTGCAAAGGAAAGTATTTGAGCACTTTTGTTTCCTGGGTGCACTTGCCATGTGAGAGTGAAAAATCTCATCGGGTTTTAGTTGTTGTTGTTTTTACCTTGACTTTTCCCTTGTAATTCTCTGCTGAAGGTGTATTTCTGCTTGAAAAGCAGCCTTGGCATAAGTGGGCATCAAAATGGCCCCTCCTGTGATTGTTCCTGAAATAAGACATTTGTGATTTGCCACCAGGGGAGAAAAAAACTGATGAAAATCCTAATACATTGGAAAAGGCAAATTGCATGCCTATAAATTTAATTGGTAAAGAAATAGCCTCCCCGTATGAACTCTGGCGGTCCCTTTGCCATGCTCCCCTTCCTCCTCCTCTTTCTCCTCTCCCCAAGTACGAAAGTACTCACGGTGAAATCTACACATGCACTGTAAGGAGAAAAAACAGTCTGTCACCAGTAACCCAGAAATTCTTGGCCCCTTGGAAGGAGTGAGCAGGTTAACTGGCCTATAACTTACAGTATCTCCTCTCACTGACTTTCCTGTGCATTCCTCCATCTGCTTGGAAGGGACGGTGTGGAGTCCGCTCCCCACGCTAGTACTGAGAGCATTCCCTGTGTCTGAATCACGCTTTGCATTTTACAGAACTTTTGCAAGTGGATTTCTTTCAGGTCATGCTCACGATCACACTCTAGGAGAAGACAGGGGAAATGTAAATATGCTCATTCATCAGACAAGAGGGTCCCTTCCCGGTTTGTCAGATAAAACACAGGATGCCCAGTTAACTTTCGAGTTCAACTAAACAATGGCTACCTTTTTAGAAGCTTATATCCCAAATATTTCATGGAACATATTTCATCTTAAAAAAATATTTGGTTGTTATCTGAAATTCAAAGTTAACTGGGCATCCTGAATTTTTATGCACTAAGTAAATAAACCCCAATGGAGGGTCAAAGAAGAAGTGTCCAGCTCATGCAAGTAATAAATGGCAGAGTTGCTAGACATTATAAAAAAATGCCACCTGTAAGATTTACACACATGATCTCATTTAATCCTGACAGTCTGAGGTTATTGTCTCCATTTTCCAGGTGAGAAAACTGAGGTGCCCAGGGAGTAAATAACTTGCTCAGAGTCACAAAGCTGGAAGGGTAGGGGTACGGTTCCAGATCCATGCCTTCTAAGCCCTCTGGAGCCTTCACCCCTCTACCATGTTCGGGAGCTGGCATACTGGCTCTCCCTTGCTGAGTCCTGTTCGGTTACATGTCTCAGGCAACTGCTTTGTGACTTTTGGGCCAGACATTGAGACCCCATAACGACGCTGGAAGCCTGTCAAAGCAAACTGCTTTTGCTCTGTGCTGAGAAGATCAACATCACCAAAGGAAGACTGACTGACTTGCACCCAGTGAGATCTAAGGCACAGATCAGGGGCTCCTTAAAATTTTTTTAGTGTTTTATTTATTTGAGAGAGAGAGAGAGAGACAGCATGAACAAAGGAGGGGCAAAGAGAGAGGGAGACCCAGAATCCGAAGACAGGCCCCAGGCTCTAAACTAGCTGTCAGCACAGAGCGTGACGCGGGGCTGGAACCCACGAACTGTGAAATCATGACCTGCGCCAAAGCCGGACGCTCAGCCGACTGAGCCACCCAGGCGCCCCCAGGGGCTCCTTTAAGAACACACTTAGCTTAGAGTCCTAAGGAGAAAGAGCTGTAGCAGAAGGCTTACTCTGCAGTGGAGTCGGAGAAGCCCAAAAGGTCTTCGGTAAAATATTTTCATGAGTGAAAAGCCAAACAAAACCAAAAGAATCCCCAAATTTACAGATATCACTGCTGTGTCAACAATCAAATCGCTGTTAGATATATATTACCTGCCCCACAAAAGGAGAAAAAGGTGAGAGAGGAAAAAAAACCTTGAGAAGGAACGAAAATGTGTTGGAACTTTTACATCTGTTGAACATCTGCACACAAAGGTGAACCTTAGAGCTGTTATGTTTTCCATCTAAGCTTGAGATTCTGTTCCTTGTAAATTGCCAACAATATATGTTCTAGGATCTCTGGATGCCCAGACAATGTGGACATAGGAATCATACCATTACTTACCTATCCTTGTGTTTTTTTTATCATTCAGTAACTCATTGAGTGTTTGATGCCTCAATTCTGAGCCATGCTTTTTTTTTTAATTTCTTTTAATGTTTGTGGGGGTTTTTTTTGTTTTTGTTTTTTTGTTTTTTTTTTTTGAGAGACAGAGAGAGACAGTGCAAGCAAAGGAGAGTCAGAGTGAGAGGGAGATACAGAATCTGAAGCAGGCTCCAGGCTCTGAGCTAGCTGTCAGCACAGAGCCCGATGTGGGGCTTGAACTCACGAACCCTGAGATCATGACCTGAGCCGAAGCCAGACGCTTAACCGACTGAGCCATCCAGCTGCCCCCTGAGCCATGCTTTTGTAAGCTCCGGGAAACTTCTGGACACTTGGCAAACCATCAATGCATTTTCTTTCTCTACTTCCTATGTAGCTCCCTTTAAAAAATGCCACTGCCTTGGGGCGCCTGGGTGGCACAGCTGATTAAGCATCTAACTCTTGGTTTCAGCTCAGGTCATGATCTCCTGGTTTCGTGGGTTCAAGCCCCTTGTCGGGCTCTGTGCTAGCAGTGTGGCACCTGCTTGGGATTCTCTGTCTCCCTCTCTCTCTGCCTTTCTACCGTTCTTACTGTCTCTGTTTCTCTCAAAATAAATTACTAAAAACTTAAAAAACAAATAAGTAAAATGGGACTGGAAGTCAAGATGCAAAAGAGCATAACCCTCAGACTCTCCAGACTAAGAAAGCATAGGATGCTCTAATTATTCTGTTGTGAGTGCTCTGTCATCACGTGACTAGCACTGTGGCTGTGCATGAACTGAGGGACATAGCAGTGACATCAGTCCTAAGTGGTATGTGTTATGCCTATTTACCACGTGAAGAAGGATCTCCATCTTTCCCAATCCTGTGTGCAGGAGAAGTGAATGGGATTCTTTGACTTTGAAATGAAAATCCAGGGGCGCCTGGGTGGCTCAATCGGTTAAGCATCCAACTTTAGCTCAGGTCATGATCTCACGGTTCGTGGGTTCAAGCCCTGCAGAGGGCTCTTTGCTGACAGCTCAGAACCTGAAGCCTGCTTTGGAGTCTGTGTCTGCCTGCCTCTCTCTGCCCCTCTCCTGCTTGCTCTCTGTCTTTATCTCTCTCAAAAATAAATAAACCATTAAAAAATTTTAATGAAAATCCACTGTACATATGCAGAGTTGGTGAAACAAACAAAAAAAAAATTCCACTGGTCTCATGCTAGTCCGAACCCCACCCCTCTCGAGGTGATAATGTGACCCTGAGGCTGGAATCTGGTGGCTGGAGGAAGAGGCATCAGACGCGGAAAGGGGGGGCGGGAAGGGGGGACAATGATGAGTAAGAGGTCGGAAACAGACGACGTCAGACATGGATTTCTTAAACTATCTTCTTCTACGTTTTAGCCAAAAGACAAAGTTTCTTTGATAAAATGAAGGCATATCATGGACAGAGCTCCTCTTGTCCAACTCAGTGTGTGGGACCTGGTAAGGGGTCAATTCAGAGCCTGCACCGAAAGAGGGCCGAGTTGACTTTTCCCAAGATACCCTGTTACAAGTAGAATGGACTCAGTTCAGAGACCTTCTGTAGGGCGTCCCTGCGTGAGGGGCAGTCAGCCTGTCAAGGGGCACACTGGGACCAGGAGGTGACATGAGTCCAAAGTAGAGGCCATCAGGTGCACGGCACAGACCCAGGGCCAGGTGAACGGTGTGACAGTGACTCAGAGGAGCCGGTCTCCCATGAGGCTGACCGGGGGGCACTAGTGGGCCATGGCCAGGCTGAATGAGGCTGACTGACGATCAGCTCACACAGACACAGGGCACAACCAAAGGACGTGGCCTTCACACCAAGCGTCACTGATATAGAAAGCCACTCAGACCACCAATCTTTCTCTTGGTGGAAGAGCCCGGGGATTTCTTGATGACCCAGTGACCCCATCTCTCCTTGAGGCTTGAGGACAAAGTGTTCATAACACCAATTCAGAGAAAAAAAAAAGGAAAGGAGGGTGGGGTGTCTCTGAATCACCAGACATTTTATCTAAAGACATTACATTGTCTGAAGACACTGACAAAATTAAACCATTAAGCTGAGATTACCAGATCGTTCTCTTCCATGGAGAAAAAAGGAACCATGAGAAAAACTATGAGAACCGTGAGAACAATCGTATATAAACATATATATCTGTATATATTATCTGAATCTACAGCCATACACACTTTGCACATGGGAGTGTTTTGTGAGTAACTGTGTGATTCAATCACACATGCTTTGTGATATGGAAATGTGAGTCTCAAAGTTGCTCAATTCTTTACAAGCCAAGATGACCTACTGCAGGAACACTGGAGAGGGGTAGGCTTGGAAGCAATCAGGAGCCTTCCACATACTTCTCTCTGTAAACAATTTTGTGATCATGGGTAGGGGATGTTTGGCTTGAGGGTTCTCTGGGCTGGTCTGGTTATCCCTGAGGCTGTACTCCTCAAGAACCTCTTATATAGGCATTTAGCCCCTGTGTTCCTCCCATCTTTTCAAGTGACAAATTGCAAGGGACAGAGCTTCCCAGTTCACACTAGCATAGTGGGAAGGGGCCCATGTTGTCCTGCAGGGCCCACATATGGGGAGGGAGATTTGAGGAAGATTTTCCCATCCTGCCATCGCTGCCCTTCTCAGCTCATTCTTGCACACTAGCTTTCTTCCACCAACTCCTGGCAGTTCTAGATGCAAACCTTCCTGGCCTTGTACTTTACCCACTAGTGAGGTCTTAAAAATCTGTGGGGAAAGAGGGGCTATCCTTGCCTATTTTATCTGCATGATCACCCTTGTATTAGCTTCTCATTGCTGCTATAACAAATCACCTCCAACTTAGCGGCTTAAACAATATTAAATTACTATCTTATGTTTAGGAAGTCAGGAGTCTGAAATGGGTCTTGTTGGTAGAGTTGAATCCCTTTCTTCAGATTTCAATGGAAAATCCATTTTTGGTCTTTTTTTAGTTTCTAGAGATCACAGACCTTGCTCTATCTAACCTCCTTCTTTCCCAAGCCAGTAATGGTGGGTTGAGTTCCCATATCTCATCACTCTGGCCTCTCCGCTTCTCTCTTCCATATTTAAGTACCTCGGTGATTATGTTGGGACTCCCCAGATTTTACAGGGTATTCTATCTTAAGATCAGATGAATAGCAATCTCAATTCTATCTGGCACTTGAATTCCCCTTTTCTATGTAACATGCAATGGATTCTGATCACCAAGATGTGATCGTATTTGGGAGGCCATAGTTCTGCTACCATAACCCTCTTGAACTAATGGTTTTGGCAAGAGAAGGGAGGTGATCTGAGTGGCTCAGCCTAGATCAGAGGTGATACACTTTTGGCCAGGGGAGCAATTTATCTGGCCAGCAGCTCCTTCTGGAACCACATACTTGGGAAAGGAAAACAAAGAAGAAGGTGTTGCTTTTTTGAAGATGATGGGAGGGAACACTAGCTATACAGACAATACCTGTCTTATACTCCTGATACTTGAATCTTAGAACAATTGCAAACCACATCAAGGAACTGATATCTACACAGGCAGTGAAGGTACACAGGAACTGAATATCCCTAGAAGGTCACAAGAAATCAGATTACAAGCTAACAAGAATTTCTTTTAATTCCTTGGGGACTGTGATTGGAAAGCCCTCTGAATATGTTATCTAAAGTCTATACTATACCACCTCATTATAGTGTATCCCCAAAATAACAACTATCATATCATGTGTCTTAATAGCGAGGAGAGATTTGTGGATGGAGGCAGAGAAGTGACTGCCCTTCAGCATGCATGAGTCAGAAGTGGAATGACTGGGACTTGTTCCAAACCACACATCATCCAAATTCTGAAAATGCCCTCCAAGACGTGAGCGTTATGGCCCCACGGGCTGAAGGTTCTGTGTGACCACAGGGTATTGCCCAGTGGTACCCTCTGGAACAGAAGACTGAGCACACCTTCCATGGCAGTTGGCTTGAAGAGGATCCCTTGAGGAAATAGGTAGTTAAGCAGTTGTGCTCACACACAGAAGTATTCAGTATTGCATAGAGAAAATTATTTCTGAGCACAGTGTTCAACAGAGAAAGAGGAGTCTAGGTGAAGCACTAGGCACAAATTAAGTATGAATTTCCTGGATGGCATTTTAAAAAGTATGTGACACAATTAGAGATGAAGCTGACATTGAGAGTGGCAGCGTTCCTGATTGCATGTGGAAATCTAGGATTTATCCCACCCCCCTGACCTATTGTACTTAATCTTTCTGTACAGGTTTTCCATATGCTTTCTCATACATTAATTCATTTGTTTCTTATAACAATCCTCTGAGGTAAGCAGGGCAATTATTATTGTCCCTGAGTTAGAGATCAGTCCTTTCATAGTACCTTGTGCATATTGTTAATGAGTCTTTCTCTATTTCATGCTGACCATTCTTCCTTCTTTCCCCTTCCTTCCCTCCTTCCTTTCTTTCCTTCTTTCCTTCCTACCTTCCTTCCTTCCTTCCTTCCCTTCACTCCCTTCTTGCTGGATTTCTTGTTTTCTATCATTCTTTCTTTTCAAAATCTGCTTCCTTACCAATTCATTAGTATTTAGTATTTCTAGTGCCTCCCATATTTCTTGAAAAACAGTTTCAATACCTTTAGTGGGAACTCAGTTCATGCTCATTGCATGCATGTTCAACAATCACTCATGCGTGATCGAGTTAATGAGTAAATATGGAACAATAGGAACCTTTCAACATATATGATCTAAGCATGTTGTTCAATGACTAGAAACACTAGCCATAAACTAAATCCAAAGAAAGTAGAAAGAATAAATCAATAATGATAAAAGCATATATTAGGTTACATTAAGAAATGAAATCAGTGAGAATATGCCCAAACACTAGTCTCACCAGAAACTAAAAAAAAAAAAAAGAAACTTCTTGCAAGTCTAACCTAGAATTTAAAAGTAAGTAAGGAATAAATTGAAACAAAAAATAAACAGCATTGAAAATAAGAAATAAAAAATTCTATCGAAATGGAGGTTACTTGAAAAGACTTATATGAGAATACTTTGTATTTTGTATTCCTTTATGGGAAATATAGAAATCAAAGAAAAAATTTTCTAGAAAAATATAGAGTATCAAGTTTTTATCGAGGAAAGAAAAAACCTGAATACACCAATAATCATAGAATAAACTAAGAGTTCTGTTCCTAAAACTGACTCTAGACTTTGAAGATAAGTTTTATAGAAACTTTATGTAAGTACACAGACACTCATTTATCCATAAAGAAAATCGTAGACCAAAGTACATATTACCAAAAGAGGCAAATACTAGCAACCCAACAATGTGTTAAATGAATCATGGTCAAAAAGGGTGTATCTCAGGAATGTTAAGAGAGTGAAACACCAAGAAATGTATTAATATAAGTCACTATAATAAACAGAAATGAAAATCAAATGAATTTCTGTAATAGTAATAATAAAAATAATAACCCTTATTGAGTGCTATGTACTAGGCACTATTATAAGCTTTTTAACATTCATGAACTTATTTAATTTTTAAAATAACCCAGTGGAGTAGGTCCTACAATTTCTCCCTCTTTTCAGAATTAAAAAAAAAAGTTGAGACATAGTGAAATTAAGTGACACACAATATGCAGAATTTGGATTCTCCAACTGGCTTTCTGCACCAATGCGTTATGAAGCATTTGTATAAAGCGTAATAATGGCTGACTTATTTAAATATTTATTTCTCTATTTCAAGAAACAGAGCATGAGCAGGGAGGGGCAGAGAGAGAGGGAGAGGTTGAGGGTCCCAAACAGGCTCCACACGGTCAGCATAGAACCTGACACTGGGATCAAACCCACAAACGGTGAGGCCATGACCTATGATGAAATCAAGAGCCAGATGCTCAATGGACTGAGACACCCAGGTGCCCCAAGAGCATTAATGATTTAAATGAAAAACAAGCAAATAACAACAACAAGAATATATAAGCTAAAATAGAAAAAAATGCTTCCATCCGAAATATGGAACCTACCAGAAACGTATAGTCCAGATCATACTTAATTCTAGAATGTTAGAATCATTCCTATCACAACTCATACACAAAAGAGACAGGGAAACTGACTCTCATTGCTGCTATTTAGTACTATATTAGAGATTCTGGTTAATGTATTAAAATAATAAACACAGAGAAAATAAATGTTAAAATGAAAAAAAGAGAGGGTCATAACTTATAGACTCTGATTATAAGTTTTAAGAAAACAATGGACAAACTCATAGTAAGAATCACACAATTCATAGGATGCTGACCAGATACAAGATCAATATTGTAAAAGCAATATCTTTCATAAGACAAGAATTATCAACTAAGGAATGTAATAGAAATAAAATATGCCTTGCATAACAGTAACAAAAACCATAATTTACCTAGAAATAACAGTAATCAGAAATAAGAAACGCCTGTGTGAACAAAATAAGTAAACGAAAATTAACCACAGAACATAAAAGAATACCTAATTGGGGAGTGGAGATGTATGTTAGAAAAACTCAATATTATAAATATATACATTTTCCTAAGTATATCTGTAAGTTAAAGATGATTCAAATAAAATTACAGCCTGATATTTAGTGGCACTTCACAAGCTGGCTCATATGTAAAGATAGTCAAGAAAGATTTTTTCAATCTTTTATTTATTTTTGAGAGAGAGAGAGGGAGACAGGGTGAGCAGGGGAGGGTCGGGAGAGGCAGAGAGAAAGAGAGGCACAGAATCTGAAGACAGGCTCCAGGCTCCGAGCCTGCTGTCAACACAGAGGCTGACGCGGGGTTCGAACCCATGCACTATGAGATCATGACCTGAACCGAAGCAGGATGCTTAACCGACTGAGCCACCCAGGAGCCCCAAGATAGTCATGAAAGTTTGTAAAGTAAAGGCATTAATGGAAACTTTGTGAGACTGTAAAACAAACTGCAAACTTACAATACTTAAAACTCGGTGGTATTCACAAAATGACAGAAAAATTTATCAATGGAAAAGAAAATATAAAAACAGACCTCTATGTACTTAATGATCTATAATTATAAAATAGACATTTTATTTTATTTTAATCTTTTTAATATTTATTTTTGAGAAAGGGAGAGAGAGAGAGAGAGAGAGGGAGACAGACAGAGAGAGAGAGAGAGAATGAGCTGGATAGGGGCAGAGAGAGAGGGAGACACAGATTCCGAAGCAGGCTCCAAGTTCTGCACTGTCAGCACAGAGCCTGACACGGGGCTCCAACTTCTGAACTGTGAGATCATGACCTGAGCCGAAGTCAGATGCTTAACCAACTGAGCCACCCAGGCACCCCCAAAATTGACGTTTTAAATTGGCAGGAAAGGAAAAGCATGTAAGAAATCTTGAATCGGATGATCAATTAGCCTTTAGAACAAGAGTTCAAAGTAAATCTCTACTTTACAGAAAAGAAAACCATTTTACGTGTCCTAAAGAGGTCCATGCATTTGATCATAAAAAAAATTAGAAAATTCCTGGATGATATTTTTATAATCTTGACGTGTTCATGGCCAAAACCTTAGGAGCCTATCATATTGATGACATAAAGTTAACACCTTTTCGGGGGTGAGAAAAGACACCATAAATTAAGAAAAAATGTCAGTTTAGAAGAACTGGATATACCTAATCCATTATTACCATCCAGACTATACCAAGAACTACTACACATCTTTGCTTAACATTCATTACATTGAAATGAAAGCAATTTTCTCATTTCTAAGTTACAAAATACTTGAGTGTACTGATTTTTAAAAGATTAAAACAATCAGAAGAACACATATGTGGGAGGCTGCTTTCACTGTCCTCAGGCTCCCTATTTTCTTTGTTCTCTCATCCCAACCTTCTGCAACTCGGTGGGCATCTCTCCACGTCTTCCTCTGGTAAATTCCATACACGTTTCTGTGGATATGCTCTTTTTTGCCTATAAACATATGCAAGATGTTGCTTGTTGACTTTTTAAAAGTATTTCCACTTGACGCCTCTTGGAGGGTTTTCCATCCTAGGCAGAATCCTACGCCATAGCTAATTCAAGGGTTAGGTAATCAGTTACCTACTTAGCGGACATGGAGGCTACTTCCAGTGTCCCACTGTTACTAAGAAAATCCCCCATTCATAAATATTTCTGCACCCATGATGGTAGTTTTCAGAATAAATTTCTAGAAGTGAGGATGCTACGTCAATTTATATTTGGGCACAAAACTTCCTGCCAACTGCTACCACCCACACGGGAGCATGTATCCTTGTCAATGTTTGTTTATTAATATTTTGTTAATTGTTGTCTACATAAAGGATGAAAATTGTAATAGTTTATTTGCTTTTGGTGACTGGCATTTCATAAACATAAAGTTTTATACATTGTTTTGGTCTTTCATATATTTATTGTCTTTTTTTTTCCCTTCGGTGGATTCACGCTCATGTTTTGCCCATTCTTCTATGGAATTCCTCATGGATGTGTAAGAACGCTTTACATTCGAACATTAATGTTTTGCCTCAAAGCATTGCAAATACTTTCATATGGTAAAAATTTAAAGAGAAATAGTTTATTTGAGAATGAGGAGAGCACATCTTAGTCCTGAAGAAATGTTGACTGCTTTATTCAATCAGATATTTAGGTAACCATCTTTATTCTAATCAATGCAGGTAAAGTGCATTGTAAGTGTAGACAACTTTACCCAAATCTGAATGAAGGGAGTTTCTTCAGGTAATTTGAACTAAGGCTCCATGTATTATAAGGTAGAAAAACATGGCATAATTCTGCCCATACTATATAATAAGAGGTTGGCAAATCTGACCTACTCAAAAATAATAAAAGCCATCTGTCTGCCATGTTCTCTCTAATTTCTTTGAAAAAAACATTATGATCATGTCTATGGTTGGAGGGCGGCGGTGGAGGTTTTATTGAACTGTAAGTCGAAAGAGAAGACAAGAAGAGATCCAGCATTTAGAGTTGTCCAAATTTTTTCCACTATATCTTAACTCTCAAAGGTGACATTTTGAGAGGCATAAAGCATGTTTTATTACATGTATTATTAAATGACGTTTCCAAGTCCATGAGTTGGTAAAGCAGATGACTCTTCCTTTCTTGATCCTTTATTTCTATCTCCTATACCTATACAAGTAGCTGTTTAACAGTTAGTACATCTTCTCATTTTTAAGAAATTTTAGTTGATGAGATTAGTGATTACTAACAGTGATCAGATAAGCATATGAACTTGCCACAATTTCATTTGTTCACCCATCAAAGATGTTTCTTTATCACCTACTATGGGTGAGGCATAGTGTAGAGAATAAAGAGAAGTAAAAATATAGACTGCCTTGCCCTCACACAGCTTGCCTGCGCCCACAGGGGCAGGCACTGTGTCCTAGCTTGATATATTCAGCTCAGAACATGGCATCTACCACTGGGCCGCCTAGGTGGCTCAGCTGGTCAAGTGTCCATCTCTTAATTTAGGCTCGGGTCATGATCTCAATGGTTCATGGGTCCATGCCCCACATTGGCTTCTGTGCTGAAAGTGTGGAACCTGCTTGGGATTCTCTCTCTTTCCCTCTCCCTCTCCCTCTCCCTCTCTCTCTCTCTGCCCCTCCCCTACTTGCACTGTCTCTGTAAAAAGAAAAAAATTCAAAAAAAAAGAAAATGGCACCCACCATTTAGCAAGAGAGTAATTAATGTGTACTTAGTCAGTGGGTCTCAGACTTGATCCTTTAATGGACCAGTAACAACAATAAGAAAGACAAAGATAGTGATTGCCACACAGTTGATTGTCAACACTTTAGCTTTCCAAATAAAGCTATTTATAAACTATTAACCAGGGGCACCAGGGTGGTGCAGTCAGTTAGTTAAGCATCTGACTCTTGATCTTGGCTCAGGTCATGATCTCACAGTTCATGAGTTCAAGCCCCACACTAGGCTCTGCCCTAAAGTTGAAGAGTCTGCTTGGGATCCTGTCTCTCCTCAAGGAATTAGGAAAATATGAACAAATTAAGCTCAAAGTTAGCAGAAGGAAAACAAAGTTAGCAGAAAAAAGGAAATAATAAAGATTAATGCATAAATAAATGAAATCAAGGCCAGAAAGACAATAAAAAACAACAACCACTAAGGTTTAGTTTTGAAAAGATAAAAACTGACAAACCTTTACCTAGACTAACCAAAAAGAGAGAGATAGAGAGGTGACTCAAATAAGCAAAATTATAAATGAAAGAGGAGACATTATAAATGACATCAGAGAAATACAAAGGATCATACGAGGCTACTGTGAACAATTACATGAAGCCAATAACTCAGATAACCTAAAAAAATGGATAAATCCCTACCAGTACACCACTTACCAAAACTGAATCATGAAGAAATAGAAAATCTGAGCAGACCAATAATGACTAAGGAGACTAAAGCAATAATGAAAAACTTTCAAAATAGAAAACCCCAAAATCAGGTGGTTTTCCTGGTGAACTGTACCAAACATTTAAAGAAGAATTAACATCAGTTCTTCTCAAACTCTTTCAAAACATTAAAGAGGAGGGAACATTTCCGAATTCATTTTATAAGGCCAGCATTATCCAAATACAGAGTCAGATAAGAACATAACAAAAAACAGAAACTACTGGCCACTATCCCTGATGAATATAGATGTAAAAATTCTGAACAATATCCTAGCAAACTGAATTCAACAGCATATTAAAAGGATCATACATCTTAATCAGGTTGGATCGATCCCTGGGATACAAGGATGGTTCAACATATGCAAATCAATAAATCTGAGGCACCACATCTAATAAAATGAAGGCTAAACTTATCCAATTCTCTCAACAAATGCAGAAAGCAGCATTTGACAAAATTCAACATCCTTTCATGATAAAAATTCTTAACAAATTGGGTATATAAGGAATGTAACTCAAAATTTAAAGGGTTATATGACATGCCCATAGCTAACATACTCAGTGATGAAAAGTTGAGTTTTTCCTCTAAAATCAGGAATAAGACATAAATGACCATTCCCACTCCTTCTGTTTCACATAGTATCACAATTCCAAGCCAGAGCACATAGATGAGAAAAAATAAAAAGGCACCTAAATCAAAAAGGAAGAAGCAAAATTATCTTAGTACAGATAATATGATCTTATATGTAGAAAACGTGAAGGAGCCTGCCAACAAGCAAATTCAGCGAAGCTGAATACACAAAATCAGTATGGGAAGATCTGTTGCATTTCTATGCAGTAACAATGAAATATCAAAAAAATTGAGAAAAAGAAAAAATAATTTCACTCGAAATAGCATCAAAAGCAATAAAACATTTTGGGGTAAACTTAACCAAGGAGGTAGAAGACCTGAACCCTGAAAAAATTATAAGACAACTGATGTAAGAAATAAAAGAAGACACAAATAATGGAAAAAATTCCTTGCTTATGGGCTGGCATGATTAATATTGCAAAAATGCCCAAAGTACTCAAGTCCATTTATAGAGTCAGTGCAAAGACATTTTTCACAAAAATAGAAAAGAAAAATTCAATTTTGAAATTCTTGTGAAACCACAAATGACCTTGAAGAGTCAAAGCAATCTTGAGAAAGGAGAAAGTCAAGGTGTCATACTTCCTAATTTCAAACTATACTACAAAGCAATCGTTTTGTATTTTTTTTAAGTTTATTTATTTTAAGAGACAAAGAGGAAAAGAGGGAAAAAGAAAGAGAGAGAGGGAGAGAGAATTCCAAGCAGGGTCCACGATGTCAACACAGAGTCTGACACTGGGCTCGAACTCTCCAACCATGAAATCATGACCGAAGTCAAAATTAAGAGTTGGATGCTTAATTGACAGAGCCCTCAAGGTGCCCCCATACTACTGAGCAGTAGTAATCAAAGAGTATGCCCCCAGCATCAAACATATACATATTACCACCACCCCAGTGGAATAGAACAGACTGCACCAAAATAAACGCACCAATGCATGATCAATGAACATTTGACAAGGGAGCCAGGAATACCAATAAGCAAAAGATAGTTTCTTCAATAAATGAGCATGATAAACTGAGGATTCACATGCAAAGATTGCAAGTGGGCCCCTATTTTACACCACTCACATAAGCTGACTTGAACCGTATTAAAGACTTGAAACTATAAACTCCTAGAAGAAAAGATAAAGAAAAAGCTCCTTGACATCTAAAGAAACAGTCAACAGGATGAAGAGACAATGAGGGAAATATTTGTAAACGAAGTATCAGATGTGGGGCTAATATCCTAAGTGGATAAGGAACTTGTGCAACTCAAGAGCTAAATAAATAAATAAACAAACAGATAAATAAAATATGATTTAAAAATGAGCCAAAGACTTGAATAGATGTATTTCTAAAGAAGATACACATATGGCCAACAGATACATGAAAATATACTCATTATCACCAATCATCATGGAAATGCAAATCAAAACCACAGTGAGTTATCACCTCATTCCACTAGAATGGCTATTAGATAAGAGGTAACAAATGTTTATGAGCATGTGGAGAAAAG
Source organism: Suricata suricatta (assembly GCF_006229205.1). Lineage (NCBI taxonomy): Eukaryota > Metazoa > Chordata > Mammalia > Carnivora > Herpestidae > Suricata > Suricata suricatta. The sequence continues at coordinate 126,911,761 of NC_043708.1, forward strand.
GAGAATCCAATGCTTTATTAGTGGGAATATAAGTCTGTGCAACCACTATGGAAAGCAGCATGGAAGTTCTAGGGAAAAATTAAAAATAGACACACACTATGATCCAGCAATTCCACATTGGGGCATGTATTCTGAAGGACATGGAATCACTCTAACTGCATCCTCAGGTTCATTACAACATATTTCGCAATCATCATGACATGGAAGCAATGTAAGTTTCCATTAACAGATGAATAGATAAAGAAAATGTGGTACACATGTATACAGAGAGTGAGAAAGAGAGAGAGAGAGAGAGAGAGAAAGAGAGAGAGATTATTAGCCATAAAGAAGAAGAAAATCTTATCATTTGTGATGACATGGGTGGACCTTGAGGGCATTATGCTAAGTGAAACAAGTCAAACAGAGAAAAACAATTCTGTATAATCTCTCTTATACATGAAATCTGGTGGGAGAGGCCAAACTCATAGAAATAGAAAATCAAATGGCAGAGGAGGACGGGGAGATGTTAGTCAAAGAGTCAAACGTCTAATTATAAGATGAATAAATTCTGGGTATCAAATGTATAGCATGGTGATTCTAGTTAACAATATTATTTTATATGCTTGAAAGTTGCTAAGAGAGTAATCTTAAGTGTTCTGATCATATGCAAAAACTACAAAATTTGTAACTGTGTGAGGTAATAGATGTGTTAACTATTCTTACTGTGGTAACCATTTTGATATATATTATATAGCTATTACCTAGAAATGATCTACTTATAATATATATGATTATATCTGACATGTATCTACTATATAAATCTGTGATATATACCTATGATATATATATCTATGATACATATCTATTATTGATATATATAATTATCACTTGGTACATTTTAAATTTACACAATATGTCAATTTATTTCAATAATATTGGAAAGAAAAATTACTGGACTAGCTTAAAAATGAAAATAAAGGCTATAAACCACATCAGCATGATAATAAAGAAAAATCAAGTTACCATATTTAAACATGTAGAAAAAACAATTGGTAAATCCAACACTCATTCATGATTTAAAAAAAAACTCTCAGTAAACTAAAAATAGAGGTTATTTTCTCAACTTGATGAATACTATCTGCATAAAACCTACAGCTAACATTATACTTTATGGTGAGAAACTAAAAATATTTCCTACTTTATCAGGTATAAGGCCAGGGCGTCCCCAGTCACCATTCCTTTGCAACTTCATACTATAAGTCCTTGCTAATTAAATAAGACAGGAAAAAAAGGAAATAAATATATACAGGTTAAGAAGGAAGACATAAAAGTGTCATTTTTTTTCAGATCTCATCATCTATGTAGAAAATCTGAGAGAACTTACACACCCACACATACACAAAATCTTCTGGAACAAATAAGTAACCATAGCAAGGTTGCAGGATTCAAGGTTAACATACAAAAGTCAAGTGTTGTCCTACGTACTCAAAATGAACTGTAATTTGAATTTAAAAACACAATACCATTCACATTAGCACCCCCAAAATTAAACACTTAGGTATAAATTTTAAAAATATATGTATGTACAAAATTTGTTTCTAGAGGAAACTACAAAACTGATGAATAAAAGCAAAGATAAGTTATATTAATGAAGAGGTATTCCATGTTCATAGATGGGTAGACTCACTATTGTAAAAATATCAAGTTCTTTTGAACTCAATCTATAGATCCAATGCAATCCCAGTCAAAATCCCAGCAAATTATTCTGTGGATTTTGACAAATTATTCTAAAGTTTCTATGGAGTGGCAAAAGATCCAGAATAAGTAAGACAATATTGAAGGAGAAGAACACAGCGGGAGGACTTACACTACTCAACTTCAAGACTTAATATAAAGTGACATTAATCAAGACAGGGTGGTACTGGCAAAAGAACAGACACTGGAATGAAACAGCCCAGAAATAGACCCACACACATATATTCGACTGATTTTTTACAAGGACCAAAAGGAATACAATGGAACAAAGATAGTCTCATCAACAAATGATGCTTAACACCTGGACATCCATATGTAAAATCATGAATGTAGGTGGACACAGACCTCATACTCTTCACAAAAATTACCTCAAAAAGTATCACAGACCTCAATGTAAAAAAAAAAAATGCAAAACTATAAAACTCCTAGAAGACAACACAGAAGAAAACCTAGATGATCTTGGACATTGTGATTTCTTTTAGATACCACAAAAGAGAAGATCCATGAAAGAAATCACTGATAAGTTGGATTTCATTAAAATTAAAAACACTTCTGGTCTGCAAAATGCAATATTAAGAGAATTAGAATACAGCCATGGATTTGGAAAACATGTTTGCAAGAGAACACCTCTGCTGAAAGACTATTACCCAAAATATACCAGGAACTCTTGACACTCAATACTAAGACAAACAGCCCGATTGAAAACTGGGCCAAAGTCCTTACCAGACATTTCACCAAACAAGATATGCAGGTGGCAAATAATCATATAAAATTTTCTCTACATCGTATGTCTGTTACTAAGTGAAAGAAGCCAATCTGAAAAGGCTAGTTACTGTATGGTTCCAAGCATGTGACATTCTGGAGAAGGCAAACTATGAGCTGACAAAAGATCAGTGGATGCCAGGGACAGTTGGGCACAAAAGGTAAAAGGCAGAACTGAGAGGATTTCCAGGGCAGTGAAGACACTCTGGACATAATAACGATGGATAGATGTTCCTATGAATTTGTCCGAACCAGAACAATGTATACCACCAAGAGTAAACCCTAAGGTAAACTCTGGACTCTGGTTGAGTATGATGTATCAGTGTAGGTTCATCCATGGTGAAAAATGTACCACACTGTGAGTGATGTTGGTAAGAGGCTATGTTTGTGTAAGAATGGGTAGGGAGTAAATGGAGAAAATCTCTGTCGCTTCCTGTTAATTTTGTCCTGAACCTCTAAAGATCGCTCTAAAAACAAAGCCTTTAAAATAATAATACATACCAATGTAATAATAATTTAACTATTATCTACTATTACTATTATTTTGAAATCTCTAGGACTTGGGAAGGAAACCTCACCCCCACCTTTGGTCTGTGGCTGGTTCAGCTTCCCTTCCAACCTCCAGCTCCTGCTGCAGTGTGGACAGACTGGCCACTGCTGTGTGGACGCATGGCCTGCTCTAGCAAGTTCCATACACCTCCACCCCTTGACATGTTCAGACCACTGAAGATACCCTCAAATATATGAATTTTAAGGGTTGAAGGTCCAAACCAACTTTTCTTCATACATGAATAAGTATAAATGAAACTCATTACTTCTTGGAAGAGGGGCCCTGTGGAAACCACTGAGGTGTTCGGCAACATTATGTACAAAAGCGGGGGCCCCAAAATTAAGTAACATGTACATCTGGTGGGGATTAAGGAGGGCCCTTGTCGTGATGAGCACTGAGTGATGGATGGAATTGGCGACTCACTATATTGTACACATGAAAGCAATAGGGCATAGCTATGTTCATGATACAGGATTTTAAAATAAATTTTAGGGGTGCTTGGGTGGCTCAGGCAGTTAAGCGTCCGACTTCAGCTCAGGTCATGATTTCACGGTCAGTGAGTTCAAACCCCGCATTGGGCTCTGTGCTGACAGCTTGGAGCCTGGAGCCTGCTTACGATTCTGTGTCTCCCCCTCTCTCTGTTCCTCTCCTGCTCGAGCTCTGTTTCTCAAAAATGAATAAATGTAAAAAAAAAACCAAAACACTGTTTTTAAATAATAAAATAAATTTATAAAACACACTTCACGGCGTTCAAAAATAAATAATAACAGAAAGTAAATGTAAAAAGAAGGAAAAAAAGATGTAAATTTCTTCTAGGCATTTTATAGGTTATGCTGGGTGATGAATGTGTGTCTTATCCTTGTTTTTTAACAAACGGTTAATTGGATTAAAACATCAGATAAAAGTCTCCCAGTTCAAGGTGGCACTTAGGCGATCTTAAAAACAAGAAACCTCACTGGTCACTTTTCGAGATTGCTAAAGAACAATTCCTTTATTCTGAAAACTGATAAAGTTAAAAAAAAAAGTGTTTAATAAAATGTAGCCAAAATTTCCCCCTGCTTTGTGCTTAATAAGCATTGATCCAGCCTCAAGAAGTGTGGCTGAAATAGGCGGGCTGATCGATTTGATTCAGCCCATCGATCTCATTGTGACTTCTGCCACGGCAGGGCACACGACAAGGACTCTTACAGTACCAGGGAGACTGTCATAAGGGGCCATGGTGGCCACATAGATCTGTACCCTGTGTCTAGCTGGCAGCAGTGATAGCAGACCCTATAAAGAAAACAGGAAGCAAGAGAAAAAAACAAGGGCAAAAGCCAACGACTCATCTCTAAATCAGATTCATGCAGCGAACGCTCACAGAACTGAGGAGACTTTGGAAGACCATCAGCCAATGGGGACCCTAGAATCAGCAAAGGCTTAGAGACCCATGCACAGAAACCGTTCGATGTGATTAAAAACTACATCACCTTGGGATCTCCGTCCCTAATATTATTAGTATACAAAGCCAAGAGCACTAACATTACAATACCAGTTACCAGGAAAGTAAACAAGAAAACAAGAAAATAATAAAATTGCAGATGTGGGACCAATGTTAGAATCATCGACAGCCAACAAGGACTCCTCACTGATGTATGTGGTCCCTCTGAGCCAGACACCGACGTGCCTTATTGAATTCTGATAAACCCCAGTGATTATCCCCACTTCACATACGAAGTAACCATTTACCACAGACAAGTTAAGTGGCTTTCTAATAAGAAGCAGACACGGGATTTGAACCCAACTGTG
>NC_043708.1:126916694-126921979 GCF_006229205.1 Suricata suricatta
TCAGTGGCTGAAATAATTAACAATATGTTCCTTCAAAATAACATTCTAATAATCTTAAGAAATAATCTTAACAAAACACGAGGACATGTGGTATGCATAATTACCATCTTCTAGAAAGGTGGAGATTTATACATTATGGCCCTTTAATATTTCTCACAAAAATGTTCAAAAACTGTAAAAGTACTTTATAACTGCAAATAAAATAATTGAGCTCTTCTTTCCATTTTAATAGATTACATTAACCACATTATCATCTATCTGTATTTTTTTAAAAAAAGGCTTCTGCACACAGATATCTATGAACATCAAAAGAAAAATGTTTTCTTGTTCTTCATTTATTATTTTTTGAGGGGGAGAGAGAGCCAGCAAGGGAGAGGCAGAAGGCAAGGGAGAGAGAGAGAGAATCTTGACCTGGGGCTTGATCTCACAACCAGGAGACCGTGACCTGAGCTGAAATCAAGAGTCAGACACTCAACTGACAAGCTACCCAGGCACTCCAAAAGGAAAATATTTTCTACCCTAGAGTTTCAGTCCAAGCCGGACTACCAGTAAACCAGTTGTATAAAATAAGAACCCTTTTAGACTGCCAAGTCTTCCTCATATTTTTAAAGCCAGTCATAGGAGGATGGGCATAGCACCTATGAGAAAATAAACCAAGAAAGGGGACACAGAAAATAGGATGTCCTGCACAAGAGACAGTTGAAGCATCTCCAACAACTTAGTTGGGAAGGGGCAGCCCAGAATGACAGGTGTGTCCAGATTACAAGGGCGGCCAGTTTAGAGAGAAGATAGACCAGAAAGTATGGGAAGATGTATTTTTAAATTTTTTAATGATTATTTATTTTTGAGAGAGTGAAAGAGGGTGGGGGAGGGAGGAGCAGAGACAGTGGGAGACCTAGAATCTGAACTAGGCTCCAAGCCCTGAGCTGTCAGCATAGAGCCCGATGCAGGGCCTGAACTCATGGACCACGAGATCATAACCTGAGCCAAAGTTGGTCGCTTAATCAACTGAGCCACCCAGGCACCCCTGGAAAGATTTTTTTAACTTTATTTTTTTTATTGTTTATTTATTTTTGAGAAAGACAGAGACAGCGTATGAGAGGCAAAGGGGCAGAGCGAGGGAGACAAAGAATCAGGAGCAGGCTCCAGGCTCTGAGCTGGCAAGACAGATCCCGACTTGGGGCTCAAACTCATGGACTGTGAGGTCATGACCTGGGCTGAAGTCGGACACTTAACCAACTGAGCCACCCAGGGGCCCCTAACTTTATTTTTTTAAGTAGGCTCCACGTCCAATGTGGGGATCAAATTCACCATCCTGAGATCAAGAGTCACATATATCACTGACTAAGGTAACCAGGTACCTCCTGGAAAGATTTATTTTTAAAGAAAGCCTTGGTAGAGTAACGGAAATATATAATGTCTCAAGAGAAGTTTCAGAGACTGAGAGAGGATTTGGTGATGCCATAGTGGCAATTACTAAGAAGTTAAGTAAAAAAACATACAAACAAACAACAAGTAATTATTAACCCCAGGGGAAGCAGAAATTGTGCAAAAAAAAGAAATGTTTATTCCCTCAATAGAATTTAGCGGTAATAATGCACACTGAATATTCATTTAAAATTTATAACGTAACTACTAAGAAAATGAGGGCATGGGTATTAAGGATAGTAATGACAAACAACACTTGATCTTCTTTAGGGAATGTCAATAGAGAATTTTCCAAACTAAAATAACATTAATACTCAGAAGGAAAAAAAGAAGGAAGATGTTTTTAAGAAGTAGCCATACAAATGTATTACTTATGGATAGGGAAGTGAATTCTAATAGAATTCAATAGACATGTTGGAAATATTTGCTTTTAGGAAAAGGGAAATGAGATGAGGGGCAGAGTCCAGAATGAATATTCTTAGCATTTCGAAATTTAATGTTTGAAACTATAATTGGTGTAACCTTCCTATACAGAATCTGCATTATACATAAATATATTTTTATTTAGGAAAACAAAGTAGAAAATCCAAAGTTTAGTCTGTGGACAACCAAAGTTCAAATCATTCAGAATTTTTAATGAGCTATGTTCTCATTCTATCAAGGATGAAAAGCATGCTTTCCACCACATAATCTAACTTCCCTTTGCGACTGTATAAAAGATCATCTAACATCATACACAGTTTTAATCCGCTCGGGCGTTTTAGCAATCAGTTAGTTCAGACAAACAGACAAAGGAAAAAAGCATATGATCCAGGTTCTTCCATCTGTTTTTGTTGTTGTTAATTTTTTTGAAACTCTACCCCCAACGCGGAGCTCGAACTCACAACCCCAAGATCAAGAGTCACATGCTCCACTGACGGAGCCAGCCAGGTGCCCCTAAGCTTGGCTTTACTAGCACAATAAAATCATTAGCTTTCTGAATGAAATACCTTAAACAAAACATTGTGAAGTTTTAGGATTAGGATGCCATACACACTATCTACTTTAATTAAAATCACTTAATATTATAAAGTTCATAATTTCATTACATTTCAATCATATGATGTGCAACAATAAACATTCAACTGATTTTATTTATGCATTTATTTCAATGCATAAAAAACTAGATAAAATTCATCAGATATTCCTCACGGGAGATTCAGGAATGAGTGATGTGATCAGGGTTTCTTCCTCAAGATTCTGCTTATCCACTCAATATGAGATCCTAAAGTTCCCAGAAAAAAATGAAAATTCCATTATCTGTATTTTTATCTTCCTCGGCCAAACCATGTTCTTAAATTAAGATCACTAGAAGGGTCTCTTTAATTAAAAGTGAAAAATCTCCTTTAACTGAGGTACAGTTGATTAGAGAGAGAGTCATAAGAAAATGGATAGGTTCATAGTCATGAAAAGCCTTCTCTCCAAAGTATTCTTAATGTAGCTTCCCTGGAATAGAGAATTCATTTTCCTCCGGAAATAGTACTGAAATGGGGTAAAATAATATCATACGAGTGTGTTTGGGGTCCTGGGGAAGCCATGGCTTATTTGATTTTCATCAGCAATATTCACACGTGTGTATTTACCCATGTAAATGTACTCAAATCATGTTTTGTGCATTGATAGTATAATCAATGGGAGGAGTGAGTGTCATTCTAAGGCACACAGTGAGTACTAAGACGTGTGCCCAGAAACTTCATGGAAGCTTATGTTCCAGCATAACATTTGATATTTGATGGTATATTATGTTCTCATTCCCATCAACATTTTTTGCATGAACTGCATTATGCACAGCCAAGAATTTTTTGGAGGTATACTAATTAAATCTCGTTTCTACGAACAGTTTGCTTAAGGTAAAATGCCACCCCCACCCCCAATAAAAAGACGTTTTTTGTGAGGTCATTTCACCGTGATCTACTAAGATCCACTAAAATAAAGAGCTCTGAGAAAATACACTTCCTAAAACCATTATTTTCAACCCAATACAACATTTCAAAATAAGTTAACCCGGACAGGCTGTTTCTTTGGAATATTCTTCTAAATGGAGGACTTCCTCGTTTTAAAAGAAGGGGACTTTTCTGCAAAGGTCCTTTTCTGAAATGTGGGAGAACAATTTCCGTTCCAAAGTAGGTTTTGAACAGACTCTGCGATCATACCTAAATTATTAATTTGGTTCATCAGTACATTCCCTTCACAGAAACTGTAGAGGGAGACTGGCCCTACTCCCTCCCCAAAATTTCACACAATATTAATTAGTACATTTTTTTATTTTAAAATGAAAACAATATTAGGCCCAGTCAGTGCCCAGTTCTCTTCCAGAAGATACAGGGTGCAAACTACTTACAACAAACAACAACGAAATCGGTGTCTTTCATTACAGTTTACACAAAGGAATTCAGTGGGTAATTCCACTGCCTATACTATTAGCTACTTCTAACTGGGCAAAAATTCCCACCTGCACTCCCAAACTCCCCACAAATAATTTTTTTAAGGTGTATAATTAGGGCACCTGTCTCAAATGCTTTGATGGGTTTTGAGTTCATTTCTTAGGAGAAGCGTTCTCCCTTTTAATCAAAGCTACTTCGCTAAATTGCTTTCCGATCGGACCTCAGAATTATTAGCAAAAGTCTGGCACTGGCCTCTCACCAATTTGAATATTAACAGCGATAGTTTTTACAGCCGCTTCATTGTGAGTAACGCACTGAAACTCCCACAATTCAGCCATCATTTCTTTCCTTCCTCCGCTGGCCCTGGCCCTTGGAACGTTTGCGTCGTGTCACCGTGAATGTGCTCGGAGCAGAGTTATATGGCATCATTTGGAGAAACATTGCGTTAATAACCAGAGTTCAAGGGCAAAGGATATAAACGGAGCAAATTACAAGTCCGAACAGATATATAGCTTTTGCTAAAAGGGACATGGGCTGCCACTTTATTTACTGGGCACTGGTGCACTTGCCAAGGTGCCGAGACGCGCACGAAGGCATTTTTAAACGACCACATCACAGCTTAAGAAAACAACACAAATTTTCAGAGGAGAAAGAAAGCTAGTGCAGGGATCAACGATCCTGAGTTTCCTAATGAGAGAATACGATTGGCTATAAAGTACCTTAAGTTTCAGGGGTAATTTCACAGATGATAATATCATTTTATGTGTCACAATGGAGGGGAAGCAGAAGCTTGCTGGAAGCCTAAATTCAATAGATCATAGCAAACTGCCCGTTAGCCTAGTTTCGTCAGGGATTTCTTGCTAGGATTATTTTAACCAGGGGATACCACCGGAGTGCAAAATGAACACCATGAAAGGGTGATTCAGAAAAATGCTGTATTTTATTTTAATATGTTGACTAGAGGTATCTCAATATGTAAATAAACGGGGAGCAAAAAATTTAAGAGGGGGAAGCCAAATCATTTTTTATAAAAGAACAGAAGTATAACTTCATTAATAATCACAGAAACTAAAAAAGAAATAATCACACCCGCTACATTGCCACATGTTTTTTATTAGTTTTCTGGGTAACACTGAGCTTACTGTAAAATATGTGATCTGATATTTTCCTATGTATAGAGTTAAATGCTACCACATTTTTTTTCTTTCTTCTCTTCCTTTTCTTTTTTTTTTTGTAAAGCAATTAGGAAATTATTATAAAATCATATCAAAATGTTCATTAAGCATGGCCTATTTATCCCGTTTTAAAAGTTTATTGGAAAGAAATCAATTAATTTAAAACATGGAAATCTTGCCTTAAGATGTTCCTCACTGTGTTATTTACTTTACCAAAAGCCAGAAATGACCTAAGTATCCAACAATAAGGAAATGGTTA
>NC_043708.1:126922079-126971061 GCF_006229205.1 Suricata suricatta
AAAGCAATTAGGAAATTATTATAAAATCATATCAAAATGTTCATTAAGCATGGCCTATTTATCCCGTTTTAAAAGTTTATTGGAAAGAAATCAATTAATTTAAAACATGGAAATCTTGCCTTAAGATGTTCCTCACTGTGTTATTTACTTTACCAAAAGCCAGAAATGACCTAAGTATCCAACAATAAGGAAATGGTTAATTAAATGATATATACATGCAAGGAAATATTATGCTGTTATCAAAACTGCCTAATATGGTTATCTTCTACTAATATGAACAAGTACTTTTGACATAATATGTGGGGGGAAAACCCATAGGATTAAAAGGAATTCTTTTGTAAGTATTTAAGCATACATAAAAACAATTCTAGAAAGAAATATAAATGAATTTAATTTCTGTGTGCTTTTTTTTTTTTTTTTTTTTTTTTTTTTTTGGTGGAGGGGCCAGATATGCTGTCTGTGCTGGCTTGATGGGATTATTAAATTTCTTTATTTTTTTAACTGATGATTACGCTGTTAAAATATGGTATTTAAAAGAGAAATGCATGGAGCAGGATTCTTTTTCCCCCTGACTCATGTTCAACTACAAGGAGATAAAATACACCCCCTGTGACATGATTCAGTTTCACTTATTGGTATTTTAAACATGGCTTTTATTTTCTTAACGGCTGGAGTTGCTAGTGCAGAAGGGATGATAAGTATTGTAACATTCCCACATTTAAAAAAAAAATCCCACCGTTTTCTCTAAACTATTTTGCTCTCAGGGGTAAAGAGTCGGCTTATAGGCAGGACTGAAGGCTGTGACAGAAGATGCATTAGCTTCGGTGCCACGGCATGTACAGGAGGAAATAGTGAATCGACCTGTCCTTCTATTGCCAAAGAGGAGACTGGATAGCTCTCTACCCGCCCCATTTCCATGGAGGTTCATGACATATTTTTTCCTGTTATCCTTCCGTCTGCTTCAATCCCCGCTCTCAACCTAATGAGTTTTTAAAAGGACACTTCTTGAATCGCATTTCCTAAACACGTGCTGTCATCTTTTTGCAAGGATAAACAAAAACATATTCAAATTGCTCATGACTTTTAAGCACGTAAAAGCTAGACAAATTATGAAGATGTTACACATTCTAGAGCGCAGAATTCTCTCTAGAACACATCCTTTGTATTTTATTCTTTTTAAGCTAACGTGGGTTTTCTTTTCAGCATTTAATATCCAGTTGTCTCATATCTTTATCTTGAACAGATGATCTGAAGTGTACTGTCTCCCCATTTTTTGGTCTGTGTTTTGAAATCTATTTTCAAAGATTTTATTGGTGCCTGAGATAAGAGAATGCAACTGTTCAGGGCTGAGTTTGTTTGTTTGTTTGTTTGTTTGTTTCTCAGATAACCCATAGGGCATCATTCCCACAAACGACAAACGGGACTTCAAAACTGTTGGGGAGGCTTAGGGACTGTTCTGATGGCTAACCGAGTGGTCAAACGTGGGTCCTAAATCATGCGGGGTTTCTTCGCCCTCCACTTTCCTCCAGTGCGTTTTCCTTTTCTCCCCCAGAGATAGAATAGAAACTAATCTTCAAAAAAATCTCAACATCCGAGCCCGGTCCCTTTGTGCAGGCACCTTGCTCTCTCCTCCGGCCCGGGAGCCGCGGAGCGCCAGTGTTTACACTCGCCAGCCCCCCGCTGCCCGGACCCCGGCCGCCCGACAGGCCATCCATCATCGGCCCTCCTCCCGCCGAGCGCCGCCGCCGCGGCCAGTCGGGCGGCAGGTGGGGCGCACCTGGGGGCCCCCAGCCGCTCCCCGGGCCGCGCGTCGCCCCTGCGGCTCCCCGCGTTCTCCGAGGCCGGAGCCGGCAGGTAGGTTCGGGCGGCGGGGACGCCCCAGGCGCCCAGGTAGGGGGAGCTGCGGGAACGTGGAGGGAACACGTTCTCCCTGATTGGACGGGTCTGCCTTCTGCGTGTGCGGACACACGGGCCCTCACTGGGTTTCGCCTCTACAAAAAGTGGAAGAATGATCACGCTTACCTTTGGAAGGGACTAAGTGAGAACACATTTGAGGGACACGATTCGTTGCCTCTGATCTGTTCCCTTGACAGCATGGACCCATGGGTGGCGTTTGCAAGCCACGGCTGAATTCAGCATGGTCCATGCAGACCATGGCGCGACCCCGGAGCTGAGTGCACCGTATCAACACAATACTAATAACTGATATGAGTAGGATACACAAACCACTCCAGGCAAGAACCTAACCTGGGTCTAAAGGGCCTTAAAGAATAATAATAATAATAATAATAATAATAATAATAATAATAGCTTGTAACAATTAAAAAAAAGAACTAATCGTAGTGCAGTCACCTTAAAGGATGAGCCTGAGTTCCTTGTTTCTTCTGAGAAGGCAGCCACAATTCCTGCTAACGTGGTATGGATTTTGTAACTGGACTCCCTAACTCCTTCTAGTGCGAAGGATCTAATACATCTACTTTGTCCGTGTAATTCGAGAACAACTGAAGACAAGCAGAATCCCCACCCCAACCCCCCTGTGGTCCAAGAGTGTATCTATGTACATGTCAAATACATCCAGGGAAGGCCTTGAGGCTAGTGGGGGGAGGGGGGCGGTCAGCCCTACCCGTGGCTTCAAGGTTTTCCAGAAAAGCATGTTATCTACAAAATAAAAATAAATAACAGCAACCACAGCAGTAAGCATCACCCCCAACCCTCCACCCCTGGCTTCCTTCTGAATCATAAATCATGAAAGAGAGATCAGTGACTCCAGCTTTCCTGCCTTTAACTACTGGGACTGATAATGCCAAAAAGGAAGAGAAACAAACATGTGAGCTGTACTGGGGCCAGAGGAGGGGCCGCCTTGGGAACATGCAGGTTTCTCTTCTGTCTGGCAAAGAACGGTCTCTGATCCTCAAAGTTGGGGGTTCCCAAAGCCTGGCTTCACAGGAGAGTCACCTCGATTTGTGGGGCTTTGGGGCTTTTTATTTTTTTGTTTTATTTTATTTTGCTTTCGTTTCTGGTTTTGTATTTAATAAAATTCCGATGCCTAGGGCAACATTCTGGATCTACTGGCCTGGGGTGTGGTCTGAACAGAAGTACTTTGGAAAACCTTCCCTGTCATTGGAATGCATGGCCCTCCAGCTGCACATTCCAATCCTGTTCTGTTTCATGGGACCCATGGATAGGATTCATGGGCTATTATCCTGTCCTGTTTCGTGGGATACAACGGTACCCCCCACTTCTCCCTCCCCCCTCAGACACACACAGTCCACACGGAGTTGACAGCCTCTCTTTTTGGCCTCTCATCACTTATTCTCACAAGCATCCTACTCTGTTTATTCCCAGCGTTAGAAATTTGTCACTCCTCATTTTAACACCTTGATAGCAAGAGTATTATTATATTATGATTATGATTATTATTGCATTTATGTTTCATTATTATTTAAAATCCTGGCTTAGGGCAGGTCAGAGAGCAAGGGATAGGAATTTTGCTTGCTGGGGGACTTTTGTTTTTTGGTTTTTTGTTTTTAATTTTTTTAATGTTTTTTATTTTTTGAAAGAGAGACAGAGCGTGAGCAGCGGAGGGGCAGTGAGAGGAGGAAACACAGAATCCGAAGCAGGCTCCAGGCTCTGAGCTGTCAGCACAGAGCTCTGCGCGGGGCTCAAACTCATGAACCGTGAGATCATGACCTGAGCCGAAGCCGGCCGCTTAACCCACTTAGCCACCCAGGTGCCCCTTGCTGGGGGCGTTTTGAAGCCTACAGTAGTTTTATTCTGAACTTGGACAAGTTCCTCTTTCCACTGAGGTTTGGTTCGACCGCTTCAGGCTCACCTGAGCCCCCTCGGATTGCCTACCTACATCCGGCTCCACTTTTTGTATGAGCAGAGCATTCGTCTTGTTCACCAAAGTGGAACTGGAATTTCTCCTTGCCTGCGTTTTTCTCACTCTCCGTGGCCAACAGTGCTGCGTTTCTGGATTATGTTGTACACTTTTCCTTGAGAGATAGATGATCTGTTCTTTGATTAGACACCCTGACCTTTTACGGGTGTTGATCATTGATCTTGATCTGGGCTGGAGAGAAAGCTCTTGACTCTGAAAAGTTCCTCTGCTGCCAGCACCACAGGGAAATTCAATTTCTGCATCCATGCAGCTGCGGCAGCAGGGACTCCTCTATTAGGATTTCTCTTGTTATGATTTTACTTTTATTAAGCAAGCTGCAGCCTCTGTTTTCCAGTCCTAGCTTTTAGTTACAGTAATCAATTTTTCAGTGTAACTGGCTGTAATTGTTGGCTTGGATATTAAGCTTTCATGGGCTCAGACATAGTGTGTTCTCGTGAAGGGTCTTCTCCATACCTCGCAGACAGATGGGTAATAATAGCATACATTAATACCTCCACATTGGTTTATGTGTGTTTGACCACAGTGCAAGCAAAATTATTTTTGCCCAGTAAAAGCTATTAGAGATCTATTTGGTAGGTTTTACGATCAATAGCTCCTGTGATATTTGTGTAGCAGCCACAGAATAATCAATTGAAGGTCATATAAAGTAAATTACCATCCTCCTATAATGATTCTTTTTTCTAGATGAGAATTGGGTTTTATTATTTTATCAGGAGCCTCTCAGCGATCCATGCTCTGTCTGTTTGAGAAAGAGAGATATAAAAGTTGTGAGTGTGGTGTTTTGAACATAGTATTAATATCCATTACTGGAATTTATGTTATTGGATTATTGAATTAGGGGATTCACACTGGAATTCCTTCAAAACCCTTTCTTATGTACTCAGTGACACAGTTAATAACGGTCGGGAGCAAATGGACATCTTTTGCTGCATGGTGGAGTGAGTCACTTTGCAAAAGTCAATCTTTGTAGCTGTCTCTTTAAAGCAAATTTAGAGTTGGTTAAATGTGTTATATTGACAGTGTGACCGAGCTTCTCTCTTTAAACCCTGTTGGAGAGTGAACTAAGCAGGAGATGGAATCCAGAAGGCTGGATACTCATGCGCTGTCCACCAGTAGCTCAAGGTGAAATTGGGGGTGAGGTGGAGCTGGGGAGGGGCTCTGCACCTGCTTTCCCGGGGAGGGGGGGAGGTTCTCCCTCACCCAGGATGTCTAACCTCGATTTCAGACCAGCCCTGCGAGCCGGAGCGATGGCTGTATCTCTATAAAAGATTGCAATTTGCCAACCGGAGGCATGCAATCCCCCAACTGTCTTAAAGGGACCCATTTTCA
Source organism: Suricata suricatta (assembly GCF_006229205.1). Lineage (NCBI taxonomy): Eukaryota > Metazoa > Chordata > Mammalia > Carnivora > Herpestidae > Suricata > Suricata suricatta. The sequence goes on from NC_043708.1 coordinate 126,927,310, forward strand.
GAGTTTAGCCTTTCTTTTTGTGGGTGCAATCAGTTGTGCACTGAAAAACTGCAGCCACAGTTGGATAACTGCAGGCACAAGAGGCCACAAGAGGCCTCTTTGCTCCAAATTTTGTACCTGCAACTAATTGCACTTACAGAAAATGGGAGTGTGGTAGGAGCTTTTTTAAAAATTGGGGCCAGTAAATTCTCCATGGAGGGGAGAGGCAAGGAGAGAGACAATTACTCACTTTCTTAAAGACAAAGGCAAGTAGAGACATCCTTTTCTTCACACGTTCCCTCTAGACTGTGGAGCATGGTTTGGGGGGCCAAATACCAGGTACCGCAAGTCCTCTGATCATTTGGGACGCTGCCTGGGGATCAGTTACATGTTGCAAATGTACAGGAAATAATATGTTGCAAAGTACGGGTCGAAAAGATGGTGGGGAATTTGAGACTACCAAGTCCGATGATAAATTAATGAAGAGGTTTAGACATTTTCTTTCCTTTTGAGAAATGGTTATTATTATTGTTACTTCTTATTTACTCTGGGGGCGATTAACGCAGAAGTTAAGAGAGTAGTGCTTCTAGAATGTAATCACATGGTAGATTAGGGAGCATATATAAATGTAGGAATATAATACATGCTTAGATATTTATACATATAGAAATGCATTTATACAAATGATACATGTGCTTTATACACACACATATATGTGCCTGTGAACATATACATACGTCTGTGTGTGTGTGTGTGTATATATATATGCAGATATATTTTATTTACTTTTTTTGTGAGCTTAAGGAAAGAACAGTCTGTGGTTTGGCTCACCCTCTAGTCCCTGTGGCCGAACCCCTTTCTAGAGGGGCTTGTGAAGCTATGTAAACAAGGACCACATTCTACCATCTGTTGAGTACAACGCAGTGACAAGCTAAGCTCAACACCAATAACTAATTTTCCAGCTTTTGGAGATGCCCGTACATTAAGCACATATTCTGGAAATCGGTAATCAAATACAAAACAAGTTTGGAAATTTCAGATATTGTTCTTATAGGAATAATTGTGGAAAAGTAATTGTATCTCAGTAATTCATTTAATAATCAAACACAACAGGAACGGGTTTTGGTATTCCATACAGTTCTCAAGAAATGGATAAGGAATAGTGAGCATGCTAGGAGTGAAAAAGTAAAGAAGTCCAAGATACCACGGTAGACCAGTCTTGGAATAAGACAAGGAAGGAGCAGGAAAAAGAAAATTAAGAGTCAAGAATTATCCCTCGCCCCTTCCAATTTACTTACTGTCTCCATATATCAACTCGGGTGGAAATCACGTTTTGAAAGCTGGATACTTTTTCCCATTGACTACTGCTAGAATGGATGATTAGGTGCTGCCACAAATTTACTTTAAAAATTGGTTCTTTTTTTTATAGTTTATTTTCAAATTGGTTTCCATATAACACCCAGTGCTTCTCCCCATAAGTGCCCCCCACCATGACCATCACCTCCTTCCCTCCCTCCCCCTCCCCCTTCAGTCCATGGTTCATTTTCAGTATTCAATAGTCTCTCATGATTTGTGTCCCTCACTCTCCCCAGCTCTCTTTTCCCCTTCCCCTCCCTATGGTCCTCTGTTAGGTTTGTCCTGTTAGACCTATGGGTGCAAACATATGGTATCTATCCTTCTCTGCCTGACTTATTTCAAATGGAGTACTATATGGCAATGAGGAAGAATGAAATATGGCCATTTTTAGCAAAGTGGATGGACCTTGAAGGTGTCATGCTAAAAATGCGTTCTTAATGTAAATATAAATGTAAATTTCAACAACGTATTGGCATTGTTTTCATCTAAATATTTTGGCCTTGGACTACAGTCTCCAGGGAAAACGTCTTCAAGAGAAGTGCCCTTGGAAATAGAAATGAACCCCTGTTAAGGACCACCCAACCTGCTACAGATTGAGAACATTCGAAATTGTTGAGCTGATTCTTTATTTTTTTTCCCCGTCTTCCTTTTCATGACACCTTATAACAAGAAGCTTCCACCATTGCCCTTTGGAGAGTCAAACCTCTGTAGTCAAACTTTGGAGGAATGAAGAAGAAGAATTCAAATGCCAGAAGAGATAGAATAGTGGTATGTGTAGAATATGGTTTGTTCTACAGAGGAGGGTAGACGACGGCAAGCATATGAAATGATCTATAAGGAAATTGCAAAATCATCTTCAAAGTTAGAAGTAATAATTTGGGAAATGAACTTAAATTAGGAACAAGGGCTTGTATACAGAAAAACGTCCTATGAACCATGAAAGTTAAAAAATGGTTTTAACCGACAACAAAGAGAAGCAACAGAATAACAATTCTCATAAACAAGAGGTGCCCTATGCAAATGAGGCATTAAATAAATAAAGAGCTGTGATTGGAACTGATTGATGATGATGATGGTGATGGTCATTACGATTATTTCTGTCCAAGTTTTTGTAACAACTTCACACACCCCAGCTTTTAGTACTTTCCTTTCCAAACCCCAACGTTGGATTAACTCAACCATCTGCCTTCCCCATATCTATGCCAGCAACTTCACTGGCAAATGTGACCTGGCCCTGGCCAACCTTGGTTCCACTTTAAGAATAAAATCCTGAGGGGTACCTGGGTGGCTCAGTTGGTTAAGCGTCCGACTTCAGCTCAGGTCGTGATCTCACGGTTCATGAATTTGAACCTCGCATTGGGCTCTGTGCCGATGGCTCAGAGCCTGGAGGCTGCATCAGATTATGTGTCTCCCTCTCTCTGCCCCTCCTCTGCTCATGCACTGTCTCTCTCTCCCTCTTTCTCTCAAAAATAAACATTAAAAAAAAAGAATAAAATCCCAAACTTCATATGGGCTCTTACCACTGTCCTGAAGCTCCACCCAATTTCCCCACTATGTTGGATCTCCAAGACAATAAAAATCCTGTGCCTCACCTTTCTCCTGAAACTTCTAGTTTACGCTTAGCTGACCTTGCTGCAAATGTCACTTGGGAAATAGATGTCATCAGTTGGGAATTTCTCAACTTTGACATAATTCTAAGTATTAAAATTTACCTACAGCTGCCCTGGCTTACACTTTTCCTCTAAAATTACAACTGATGAGAGGTGCCTTCTGTTTTCAAAGGCCAGTCCTTTTACTTAAGTTCTCAATCCAATCTCCTCATCCTTCTCAAGGATTTTGTGGACTTTGGTCCATTGCTTTCCTGTAGCCAACACCCCTTTACAGCATCAGTCCACAAACTAAACAATACAAATACCTAAACAAAAAAACAAACACACAAACAAAACTCAAATTCTATTTTTGGCAAAGGATGACAATTGATCTCCAATGCCCATCATTCTTTTTTCCCCTAACTAAAGAACCTATGTATTTAGCTAAGTCCATAAACACTTAGAAGGGACAACGTTTGCCAGCCTCTCTTACACTTAGCTGTGGTCATGTGATTGAGTTAGCAGACGCAGTACCTCAACCTCTCGGGAGTGTCCTCAGAATGGAAGGACCTGAGCTTTTTGTCACTCCCTCTCATGTTCTTGTTGACATAGCTATTAGGAGGAAGAGTCTGAGACCCTGGTGTTTGGAAAGCTACCATAGCTTTCCAGAACTTCTTACTTCATCACATAAAGGGAGAGAAAATAGACATCTAGCAAGGTGTTATTGGGTTTTCTCTCAGATGGAGCCCAAACTCATCCTAACTGATAATGCTGGCATTCCCTTCAACCCTCATTTCCCTAAAACTACTGCCATTTTGTCCTCTTCCTTCCAGGCCCACGTATTTTGATTCATCCACATATACAGCCTCTGTATCCTCACTCCTTTCGGGATTCAACGGATTCTGGTGCCTCTCTTGTATCTCCCTATAAGACATCGCTTTAGTCGGGTACAGGGCCTCCATTTTGCAATCTTCATCTTACCTGATGGTGTACACTCTCACTTTCTCAAGTCTTTCTTTTCTTGAAAAAATGTTTATTTATTTTGAGAGAGAAAGTGTGCATGCACAAGCAGTGGAGGCTCAGAAAGAGAGGGAGAGAGAGAGAATCCCAAACAGCCTCTGCTCTGTCAGTGCAGAGTCCGATATGGGGCTCAGTCCCACAAACCATGAGATCATGACCTGAGCGAAAATCAAGTTGGACCTGAGCCACCCAGGCGCCCCTCTCAGATCTCTTTTTTATAAGATTGAGTGATGTCACACTCTTCTGTACTTGCTTTGGCCTCACAAGTCACTAGTCTTTGGTCTGCTTTGCGAACCTACATTTCCTTTGTCTTCTCCACCGCTCTTCCTTTGGTTTCAGAGGCATTTTTAACTCAACATGTCCAAAATGGAACTCCTGCTTCTCTTGCTCCCCAGACTTGTTCCTAACTCAATCTTTCTCATATTAGTAAATCATCTTAGTAAATTCTGTAACTAGAATTATGGAAGTCCTCTTTGATTCCTCTCTTTACCTCGCTCTTCAAAACCGAGATCGCGAAGCCATTGCAGTTGGTTCTATCTCAAGCATCAACATTGCACACATCTGTTTTTGTCCATCCTTCCTTCTGCCACACTCATCCAGGAAACCATCCTCTCTCTCCCCTGGGCTATGGAACGGCATCTGATCTGATTTATCCCATCTTCACTACTGCCCTGTTCCAAACTCTGCAATGGGTTAATATTACACTGAGAACAGAATCTCAGCTAGTTAACATGGATCCTGTACAACACTTTCCCCCTCACATGGGGCTTTTGCTCAGTTCCTCAGATAGGCCAAAGTTTCCCCGATCCCAGGACCTTTGTGCAAGCTACTCCTTCTTCCTCACAGTCTCTTCCATCAGGACTTCTTGTGGTTGACTCTTTCTTACCCGTCTATTTCTCCTGCAGTGTTACTGTCTGAGCAAAATCTTCCTGGCCACTTATTTAAAGAGGGACTTATTTATGCACATGGATCCTTTATCACTCTCCCCTCTTTAGTTCCCTTAGAGCAATAATTATTCTTTTTCAAGTAATAATTTCTGAAAGGTAGTGGTCCAATTGATTCTTCAAGACTTCTAAAATAGCTTTATGGAGGTATTACCTATATACCATGAAATTCACCTGTTGTAAGTGATCATTCTATGTTTTGTACTTTAAGTAAACTTAAAAAGTTGTACAAGCATTGCTACAATTCAGTTTGAGAACAGTTCCATCATCGCCTTCGAGACTGACTCCTCATTCCCAGCCACAAACAACACTAATGTACTTTCTGTCTCTATAGACTTGCCTCCTGTGGACGTTTCATATCAATGGCTTCATTTAAAATGTGGTCTTTTGTATAGAGTTTCTTCCACTTAGCGTAATGTTTCCAAGGACCATCCTTATATGTTATAATACATACCAGCCCTTCACTCCTTTTTTTTTTTTAATTTTTTAATATTTATTTGTGAGGGACAAAGACAGACCATGAGTGGGTTAAGGGCAAAGAGAGAGGGAGACACAGAATCCGAAGCAGGCTCCAGGTTCTGAGCTCTCAGCACAGAGCCGACACGGGGCTCGAACCCACGAACACTGAGATCATGACCTGAGTGAAGTTGGATGCTTAAGCAACTGAACCACCCAGGTGCCCCAACTTCACTCCTTCTTATTGCCAAATTATATTTCATTGTTTGCAGATCCCACAGTTTCTTTTCCTAGTCACCAGTTGATAGTCATTGAAGGCTATAACATATGATGTTGTAGAGTACTTATAATTATTATTAATTTTAAAGCTTATTTATTTTTAGAGAGAGAGGGCATAGGTGAGAGACAGAGTGAGAAAGAGAGCGAATTCCATGCAGGCTTGGCACAGGTAGCAAAGAGCCCGAGGTGGTGTTTGAACTCGTGAATCATGAGATCATGAGATCGTGACATGAGCTGAAACCAAGAGTCAGACACTTAACTGCACCACCCGGGCGCCCCAGTCCTTCTTATTTTTAATGAAGTGTTTAAAAACTTGTTAACTATGTCTCCTCCTAAGACTGCAAGAGTGACATCAGTAACTGCCTGCTTTGTTATAAACATGTGTCTCCCACCTACCAAACATCTACTATGAGTAGATGCTCTGAATGTATTTGTTAAATGAATGAATGATAATTTACTCCATGTTGATTTCCAAAAATCTCTTAAAGATCACAGACCAAAACAGATGATTGTAGAAGATGGGAGAAGAGTGATACTCTAACTTTTGGATACCATCCATTCTGGGTGACATAATCCTCCAAATCTGCCTCCCCTTCTCCTCCTCGTACCAAGTCAAGAAATACGAGTCTGTGTTGGATGGAGCCCACATTCCCTCAGGGTAGTTTGCAATATGCCCATCTCTGACTCCGCAAAGTCTTGGAGCCTTGCAAAAAAAAGAGAGAGAGAAAAAAGTCATGTCATTGTACATTTATCTGGAGCTCCGGAAGAGAATCTTTGGAGACTATAGGGAAGTGTCTTCCATATAGTGGCATCTGAGCACATGACTGGGAAACAGCATCTGAGTAGAAATTAAGGAACAGTTTTTCAGTAGGAGTGCGTGTGACTCCTGCCAGACCTAGGATCTTGTTTTGGGCTGGAGTCCAAGTAGCTTATTTCATCATCTAGCAGGCAGGAATAAGCAAACTCTGTTCCTCCCACCAGCATTAGGGATACTTGACTCCCAGAAACAAAGAGTTCCCAGCCAGCAAAGTAGTTCTGTACCACCTCACACCGAGGTGGAAACTAGCTACTGTTGCAAAGGAGCTATGTATCTGTTTAATTGAAACAAGGATATTCTAAACATACTGCAAACATGGCCTGGGTGTCAGCTCCTGTGAAGAACTGCAATCCCCATTGCTTCTTTATGAAACCATTAAATAAAATTAGAGAATCTGTGAACTTACTATTGGAAGCTACAAGTCTGCGGAGAGAGCTGTGGTGATTGTATCCTGCTCCTCGGGGAAGAAAAGATCCAAGAAAAAAGAGGCCGAGGAAAGCAGGCAAAATACCTGGGGCCTCTGAGAAGCCAAAATGAGGCACATGAGGCCAATCTAGCAAACGCTGTGAAGGATCTAGGGTCTCAATAGCTAAGAGGCTCAGAGAGGGAGGATTGAGCAATTTTCCTCCCACGTGTCCAGAGCAGATTCGGTTTTTCCCCATAATTGAAGCCAAACGCTCAGAAGAATGCGGCCAATAAAGAAATAACCCCTGCTTCCAACATCATTCTATGTTGGAAAAAATAAAAGAAAGCAACCTGGAACAATGCAAATGAACTGGGTTTTGAAAGGATAATTGGAGGGGCGCCTGGGTGGCTGTTGGGCATCTGACTTTTGATTTCAGCTCAGGTCATGATCTCATGGTTTCGGAGATCAAGCCCTGCATCAGGCTCTGTGCTGATAGCTCATATCCTGCTTGGGCTGCTTGGGATTCTCTCTCTTTCAAAAATAAATAAATAAACAACAACAACAACAAAAAGGTAATTTGATGAGTGGGTCTCATAGCAAGGTGCTGGCTGGGAAGGTGCCTGTTTAAATAAGGCAGGGACAAGAATGAAAAACAACAAAGAAGCTTCTAGAGTTAGAGGGGACAGCAGGATGATCCTTGTGGGCTGCAGCTTTTGGGGGTAACCAGGAGGACATTGAGTGTCCAGGGATGAGCCTGCCAGAAATTTTTGGGAAATCAGAGTGGCTACTCAGCATTTGTCACAGGAGGAACCAAAAAAGAGTGCCTTGAAAAAGAGGTCTAGGGAGGAAGGAATCCAGTCGAAGGAGAGAATAGAGTTGTTGGGACCAGGTGATTTTCACTGTGGAGAAAAGCTTTCTGACCTGGAAACAAGGAGAGGCTGATGGCCAGAAAGCTGCGTGCGCACCCCAAACGTCTCTAACTAGACGAATGATGTTACCAGACTTTACAAATAAATATGGAGTCCCCAGACCCCAAAGCAGTTTTTTTTTTGGAACTACGTCGTCACGCTGGCTCACAGAGTAAGACTGAGCACCCACAACCCATCCCTCAAAACATGTGGCCCGCCTGCAAGCCCCAGCTGGCACGGCTTTCTCCTCCACATTTTTTCCCCACTCTCCTTCCTCTCCAGGCCTTTCCGGTCTCCTCCTCCAAGAGCGAGAACATGTAGGAACTTTCGTATAAAATCTTGTATGTGTAGTAGCCCTCGCCCTTGTGAAGTCATGGGAAAAAGGTTAAAAAAGGAACACCATCCCTGACAGACTACTTTTCACAAAATTGAGAACAATTCTCACTAATTGGAAGGTTGGCCAGAAAAGGCAAAGCAATCCATCACCCATGAAATGCCATCAGAACGTACGTTGAAAGATTCTTTCTTTGTACTTTCCTTCTGCCTCCCAACCTCGCCCCCACCCCGGCACCCACCGCCTCCCAGGAGACCCACCATGTAGTCTCTCTAGCAATAGGATATGCAGCTACAGATTTTTTAAGGCTCGAAGAATTCAGTTTCTCCCTTCTCGTTCTTGCTGATTCACACGTAACTGTCTAACATAGATAGGCATTCTCTATCTTCCAGAAGAAGAGAAGGATACACAAGGGTTGAATACGAGGAATGGAGAGTGGCCAAGCATAAGGTGGAGGGTGGCCATAGGGAGTTGCATTGTGGGAAGTGTGATACCTACAAAAGGAGTGCTTTAGAGCAGTTCTGGAGTTTTCTATGTGTTTCATGAACACATACAGGCAGTAAGATTAGGACCAGATCTAATTTTTGCCTTGCAGCATCACTAGTATTAAATACAGTAGAACCTTGGATTGTTCTGCGAGTGTTCTGGAAGATGAGCAAGGATTTCGAAGAAATATGAACTTGATAAATGAGCCGTGACTTGCAATACGAGTTGTACGTGATGAGGAACATCGCCGGATCCCAGCGGAGCCGATGGTTCTTGAAATACAAGAGATACAAGTGCTTTGGGTTACGGGCATGCTTCTGGAACGAATTATGCTCCCAAACCAGAGCTTTACGGTCCTGGGAAATTGGGGTAGGGCAGTTGGCATGGAACAGACCCCAGGTGAAGGTCTTAGAAGAGATTTTCAGTCAGAGCCCAAGTGGACTCCGAGTGGTATTCAAAGGGCTCCACTTAACACTAGGTCTGGACGGACGGCACTTGGGTTACACATGGGTACAGAGAGGAAACAGCACCAACAGTAACTCGAAGGACACAGAATATTTTTCTACCAAAGCAATAAATAAATAGCATGTGGTCTATTGCCAGAACCAGAAAAAATAAAAAGATCTGAGGAACAGTTTTTTATTTGATTGGTAACATGCAAGAAGACGGGTCTAGGGAAACTTTTGCCTTCTCTAGTGTGCTGCTCCTTTAGCCTCACCTTGGGGCCACATTAAAACATCTCTGATACCAACTATGTAGGGTTTTCCCCCACCCCAAGTGATTCTCTGTGACACCTGCTGTATGTCCTACAACAGAACTCAATCAGACCTGCAGGGGGCATCAGATCCCACAGGTTAAGGGCTCCGTCCTAAGAGACGGCCCCCTCACACTCACTTCCGGTACCATTTGAAAGTCCAGGTTATCACCTGTGCTTCTCACTGACCGGCTCTAAATCCAAGGTCCCATGAACCCCTCCTTGGGTTTGATTTATTGACTAGAGCAATTCACAAAACTCAGGAAGGCAGTTCGCTTACTGTTTACCTGTTTTTTCTTAATTTTAATTTTTTTTAATGTTTTGTTTATTTTTGAGAGAGAGAGAGACAGCATGAGCCGGGGAGGGTCAGAGAGAGAGGGAGACACAGAATCCGAAGCAGGCTCCAGGCTCTGAGCTGTCAGCACAGAGCCTGACACGGGGCTCGAACTCATGAACCGTGACATCATGACCTGAGCCAAAGCTGGTCACTCAACCGACTGAGCCACCCAGGCACCCCTGTTTATTATGAAGAGATATGATGAAGAATATAGCCACCCTTTCTGGCAACCATCCTCCTGGTTTTCCAACAGGAGGAAGTACAAAAACAAGTGGGCACCTGTAAACTTGCCCGTGACGTGGATAACTTACCTGTAGCAGACTGAGTAGTGGACTTCCAGAGATTTCCATGCCTTAAATCGACAAACTTGTGAATAATGGCGTTTGTACCTGGCAAAACAGCACCTTGCAAATGTGACTATGCTTCTTGAGATGAGATTACCCTGGCTGTCCAATGTCATCAGAAGGGCTTTTACAAAAGGGAGACCTGAGGGTCAGACTTCAAAAAGGGATGAGATCGGAGTGTGGTGGGTTCGGAGTCCAGGTATGGGGGAGGTTTCCGGAAGCTAGAGAAAGCAAGGAAAGAGATTTTCCGACTTGAGCTTCTAGAAGCAACGCAGCCCAGCCAATCAGCATTAGACTTCTGACCCCTGAAACTGTAAGTTAATCACTGTGTTTTCTGAAGCCATCGCGTCTGTGACAATGGCAGGCAGCGGCAGGAAGCCAATACCTCAAGGACTGTCCTTGGGAATAATACCATGTGTCTGGGCATCTGTGGGATGGAATGTGTGAGAGAAATCAAGCTAACTCATAAATTTCAGACTTTATGCCCTTGAGCTCTGCATAATATCATAACTGAGATGTTTCATGCCAGTGCCACAAAGTAAAATAAGAATGTAATTGCTCTGGGAACCTGGGTGGCCCAGTCCGTTACATTTCTGACTTTCGATTTCAGCTCAGGTCATGCTCTCACAGTTCCTGAGGTCAAGCCCACACTGAGTTCTGTGCTGACATCTTGGAGCCTGCTTTGGATTCTCTCTTTCTCTCTCTCTCTCTCTCTGACCCCGCTCGTGCTCTCTCTCTCTCAAAACAACTACATAAACATTTAAAAAAGGTAATTGTCCACTAGAGCAAGAATGAATAGTAGCAATGGATAGAAATCATACTGAAAAAAGAAAACACCCAAAGATTTTGCTCCTCCTAGCAGGAACAAACTTCAGACATGGAGACACAGAAGCACTCAAAGGAAAATAAAGTAAGAATATAGTAAATAATGAGAGTAAAATGGAAATTTATAAGAGTTTTGGAGGAAGAAAACAGAACTGGAACAGAAACAATATTCAAGGCAAAACTAAAGAACGCTTTATTGAGTTATTGTAAAAACTAAAATATGCACATCAGTTTCATAGCAGTATAAGCAACTTCAGTGAAAATTGAACAGGCTGGCAGGATAGTTTGATTATGAACGTCCATATCATATAAGCACACAGGAATAAAAAAAAAGAAAACTTAAAAAATAATAATGGTGAACTAGCAAACAGGCTGACCTCAGACTGACCTGCAGAAAATGCGGGAGGTAATAGAAAAACATCTACTGAGTCCGATGGGGATTAGACTGTGACTCAACTATATTGTTACCAACCAGTATTCCTCTACCAAGGAAAGGCTGCATATAGTACCTTTTCAAATAATATGAAAATCCATCATCCATATATCAGGATTTTTGAAAACGAATTCACACTTAGGTACTGGCCAACGGAGAGATGAATCCAAACAATAAAATCAGGAATGAGAATTTCATGGCTTTACGTCTTCACTTTTGCAAATGGTATTCTGATTTTGGAAACACAAATTAGGAAACCAGTTCAGAGGATGATTATGTGCTGAGAGGTGTATCCTGCCACCAGAGGCAAGTACGGTCCTGTGTCGCTGTCTTCAGCTGAGCCTCTGGAAGACTCCTTTTTGAACCCCGGGAACGGGTGTTGGGGGGTATAACTCGGCTACTCTTGTTTGATTGTGACTTCAAACAATAACCGATGACCTGTTTCAGCCCTTGTTACAGAGGACCCCACCCTCTCTTACAATTTGAGGACATGATGCTGCATCATGGACTATCCCCTCCTATCTTTGCTTCCTAGATCCGGAGACCCACAGAACGGCAAAATGATAATCATTTCATTTCCAAGGCTATTGTCAAATGAATATTTTTTTGGCATCATCAGAACTCCTATTGAAGACCTGAGCTGCTGATTTTTCTCTTTGACTGGGCAAAGGATCATACTAATCCTAAGAGTAGCAGGTAATATCGCTCATGAAGTCTCATTTTCCTCCGGGTTTTTAGTTATCAAAACCTAACTATATTTTGGCTGTGTTTTTTAATATAGATTTTTTTGTGTGTATGTACACCCACAGATAGGAGACACGAATGCAGAAAATAGAGCTCATTTTTGGTGCCATTACTGTTTGTTTTTCTTTCTCTTTTCTGCTTGTGAATTCACTCCGTCCTCTTCCCCCTCTACTCACGTCAGCCTACTTCTCCACAGGGAAATAATATGAATTACCCAGAAATAATCTTTCCATATGTCTTGAAGCACATACATTCTTACACAAATATAATCCTATGATCCCCTATCCGTGAGTGTAGAGGGTATGTGCGTGTGTGCGTGCACGTGCCTGCATGTGATTCCTTGTTTTCCCAAAATGAACTTTGCTTCCTACACAAGGATTTCCTACTCAGCAATTTTCCATGGAATTTCTTCTGAGTCATCTGATATGGCACTTATTTTCTTTTTCTTTTCAGTGATTCCATGATAGCCCAGCAATGGAGGTACTGAGCTTGTCTTTCTTGTTTCTTTGTCTTGTTTCCTTCTCTTGCCTGCCTTCCCTCCCTCCTTCCTTCCTTCTTTCCTTCTTCCCTTTGTCTTTCTTCCTTGCTCTCTTTTGTTTCTTTCTCTCCTTTCTTTTCTTTCTTCCTTCCTTCCTTCCCTTTTCCTTCCTTTCCTTTTTCTTTCTTCTTTCCTTCTTCCTTCTTTTTTTCTCTTTCTTTCTTTCTTCTTTCTTTTCTTTTTCTTCCTTCCTTCTTCTCTCTTCCTTCCTTCTTTCCTTCCTGCTTACTTTCCTGTCTGTCTTTCTGTCGTTCTGGCTACGAACAGTGCCATAGCTAACATATGTTAAGATACCTCGCATGCTAACCAAAGGATGACATCTTTTCTTTCAAGAGGTGGATTTCTGACAGTGGGCTTGCTGGATGAAAGACACATGTACTTTTACCTTAAGCTATGGTATCAGATTGCTTTTCTAAAATACAAAAAGTCATGACATTTTTATAAATCATGTATGAATTATACCTTTTTGCACACATTCCTGCCATCCCTGGGAGATACGAACTTGTCTTTACATTTTGTCAGCTGGACGAATATAAAATGATACTTCACTATTTTGCTATTTTCGTTATCCTGCCATCAAACGACTTTGACCGTCTTTTGCTTTGATTTTCAGGGGCCGTCTGGCCTGCGTCTTCCCCTGCCTTCTCACAGCCCCTGCCCATTCTTCTGTGGGGCTGTTTGTCTCCATCTTTTTTTACTACTGTTTTTTTTAAATTTATTTTTGAGAGACAGTGGGAGCAGGGGAGGGTCAGAGAGAGAAGGAGACACAGAATCTGAAGCAGGCTCCAGGCTCTGAGCTAGCTGTCAGCACAGAGCCCAACGTGGGGCTTGAAGCCACAAACCGTGAGATCATGACCTGAGATGAAGCCTGACGCTCAACTGACTGAGCCACCCAGGCGCCCCTGTTTGCGTCCATCTTGACAGAGTGTAAGAACTGTTGGTATGTATTAGCTATTAACGCTTTTACTCTCTTACCTTTATAATAAAAAGAAGCTTTATTTTAGAAAAAGAAGCAGAAGATAAAAAGATCTGAAGTTCATTCAGAGATGAAAATGCTCAAAACATTCTCTCTTGGAAAGATTTGCATTTTAATTTTTGTCAAGCCTGGAAAGAGAGAAGATCCTAGAGATACTTCTAATCATCAGGGAAAGGGCATAAATCACACCTCTCTGATGCTTGACTTGCACACGTCCCTCATAGGTATTTAATCTGCATGCGTTCGAGTAACTGGATACACGGTAATGTTAAAAAGCTGAGTATGCATTATGTCCGGAACGTATGTGGACAAAGGGCAAAAATAAGATGCCAAAGGGAGCACTTAGTGGGGACTAAAACCTTCAGGTTCCAGGTGACCGTAGTGGACCTTTTGTGTTTTTTGTCAGTTTGCTTTTTTTATTTTTTTTTGGCTCTGATTTCTTTTTTCTTTAATTGTTTTATTTTGGAAAGAGAGAGAGAGAGAGAGAGAGAGAGAGAGCATGAGCCAAAGAGGGGCAGAGGGAGAGAAAGAAAGAATCTTAAACAGTCTTTCTGCTCAGCACAAAGCCTGGCATGAGGCTCGATCCTATGACCCTGGGATCCTGACCTGAGCCAAAATCACGAGTCAGACACTCAACTGACTGAGCCACCCAGGAGCCCCTGATTTCTTTTTACTGTGGTAAACTCCATATAAAATAAAACCCGCAAGTGTCTAATTCAGCTCGGTCGTATAAAGTGTATTCATAGTGTCCTGCAGCCATTACCACCATCGATTTCCACGACTTGTTCCTCATCCCAGATTGAAACTCTGGGCCCATTAAACAAGAAATTCCCCATTTTCTCCTCCCCAGCCCCTGGAAACCACCATTCTATTTCTTTCCCTATCACTTTTCTTACTTTAAATACTTCGCGTCAGTGGAATCATACCGTGTTTGTCTTCTTGTTACTGGCTTACTTCACGAAGCATAACGGACTGCAAAGTACATCTATGTTGTAACATATGACACAATGCCCTCCCTGTTAAGGCTGAATAATTTTCATTGAGTATACAAACCACATGTTGGTTATCCATTCATCCACCGCTGGGCACTGGGGTCTCTCGCTGTATAGCTATTGTGATCAATGGCACCATGAACATGGGTGGAATATGGTAATTCCACCTTTAATGTTTGAAGAACTGTCATAACATATTGCCAAGTGGCTCCGCCATTTTACATTTCTACCAGCAGTGTTCTAGGGTCTTGATTTCTCCAAATCCCTGTCAATGTTTTTGTTTTTTCTTTAGTAGCCATCGTAATGGGTGGCAATAATAAACTACTGTAGTTTTCATTTGCATTGTCCTCATGTTGAGAGATGTTGAGCATCTTTTCATGCTCTTAGTGTTCATTTGGGTATCTTTGGAAGGACCTTTGTCTCGAGGTTGGCACAGGCTTGATCCCACAGAGGACGCTGATATTCAGTCCTAGGCTCATATTGCCAGAGCCAGAATAAGAGTGCTGATGTTTGTCTGCACTATTTAGAGGCAACAGAGACAGCCTGATGGAGTGCAGCACCCTCCCACTAAGTCCCCCGAAACAGACAATGACAAGAGCAACAGAGGTCCCTGGGGCACATGCTCCAATCAGTTTCCCTATCACGTGGCCCTAGATCCCTGATGTGGGAACCACTATGGGCTCCACACTTACCGCCTGTATACCCTTGGGCAACCTCACTGAAGTACCCCCCTTATAAAATGACTCTTGACTTGCTTTTCTTGTAAGAGCAGGAAAATCTCTCTAGGAGCTGTTCGTAGGATCAAGCCTTGAATGCATATGAGGTCACTTTTAAATGTATTTAAAACGTGATAAAGATAGTGCTCAAATGCCTTGGCCACTTGTCAGAGGAGGTCTAATTTCACCCTATGAGCTGCTGAACCCCAAAGAGTAATCTTTAACCCTCCTTTTTTTGAGGGAGAATAAGAGGCGATTTAAGTTTGGCTCCTTACATATGTGTATATATTATTAAAACCTCCTCTTCAGTAAAGGTGTCGGAGGGGAGAGACTTAGCCATGGTAGAATGTCCTAGTCAAAGGTATGATTCATAAGACAAGGTGTTAAACAATGGAAGCCGCTCCCTCTTTTCCCCACACAGGGCTTCAAAAAGCACAGATGAGCTCCTGGTCAGCGAAGGCATGGCTGTGTGCATGATGAAAGGTCTTTTATGGTTGAGGACTAAGGTCCTTGGAGGTCTTGGAGATGAGCAGGCAAGGCCCACGTCCCACTTGCTAAGTATGGCCCACATTATTCTCTCTGACTCTTTCTGAGCCCAGAAACATGATTTCTACCATTTACATCATATCAAAAAAAATTGGAAAATATAAGTAATAAAAGTGAAATCTGCTGGTTGGCAAAGTATGTTATGAATCACAGCGGTTCTCTGAAGAATTTGCGCCAAGAGGATATTTTGGTTTAAACGAGTAATGTAATTCGGGCCAAAATGGCTTCCAGATTTGAACTTCCAAAAAAATAGTCACGGTTCACCATGTCACTTGGCTGACATCACTAGGGCAATCCCCACTCCTAGGACGAAATGAAATTTCTAGGAAAAATCGAAATCAGCCTGTATAGTTTGTCTCTGGAGGGCATGGGAAGAAAAGAGACAAAGTAGGGATCATTACAACATTGTAATCTGTTAGTCATCAAAAAACCTTTCTCTGTGTTCTACAAATCCTATTCCAGCTGCATCAACTGCGCTAGACTCAAGGACAGCCTCCACGAGCGGGGAAAAGCGAGAAAAAACAAAAGAAAACCAACCACACAATAGAACCGGGGACCACATTAATGGTAAAGTGGTCATAAACCAGCGTGTTGGAATCTCATCAATATGACATCATTTCCGATGTGACATCGGACAGCCCACCCTCCATTTCCCTTCCATCCATCCCTCACGCTAGCCTCCTTTCCTCTTAAAGAGATGATGAAGCTGCTGGTACCGCACAGAAGGATAATAAAAACCTGTATCCCTTAAGCTGAATTCAGCCCATTGAACTGCACAAACAGCAATAACCAAAACAAAGCTAGTAGGAAACGTTTGCACACAGCATCTGTTATGATCACATAACCACAAGACAGCTGTTTAATCCCAACTGTTAACATAAGATCATTTGTGTGTTTGAAGAGCAATCCCATTTGGATTTCCCCCCTTTATTTATTTATTTTCTAGCTTTTCCAAGAGAGAGGCTTTCTCAGCTGTAGGATGCGATTTGTGTCGCTGGCTTTTTCCACGTTCACCCTTTGCTTCCGAGCGAGAGGGGCGGTGTGGTTTTCTCACTATACTCAGAGGGGAGAGAGGACGGCTGTGTGGTCTCCTCGCTGGGAGCGGGGCACGGCCCCTTCTCGGCCTTTGGGACCTGCTTTTTGCTCCCCAGAACATTCATAAACCATGTTGGTCAGATTATGGGAAAAGGCCCTCACATGAAACGCGTCTGGTGGTCTCTGCCAAGTTCTGGGGAGACTGGAGTTTTCTCAGCGCCACCCAGGATTGGAACCAGTCCCTGTAAAGTTCAGTTCCAAACCCTAAAAACAAAGTCATTAGGCTCACAACGGGCTTTGAAGGGGTCAGTGAAGGATGTCAGCAGTTTGGGTGGCCTGTCTCCGTTGCCCCACTTTGGAAACCTGAGCAGGACACCTAGATGGCTTAGGGTGAGTTGTCAGAGCATGCTTTTCCTTCTTGTTTTTCTCATTTGTATCATACCTCAGTGCCTGTAGGCTAATGCTCCGGAGAGAACACGCAGCAAGCAGGTCACAGGAGTGGTTCCTGTCTGTGGTGAGCAGTGCAGAGCTGACCACGTGGTCCTGGGATGAGGGCACTTGGCCGTGCAAATTTGGACAGGCCCTCGCCTTGAAGGCTACCCGAAATTAGCATTACATCCGTCTTTCTTCACCTCCTTCTTTAACGGGCTCATCCTAGAGAATCCTCTATCTGGATCCCAGCCTGAGAGCACCATGTGCAGGGCTCAGTTTATCTTTCTGGGAAAGTTGAAAGCCCAAGTCCTTCCAAAACATCGAATAAATGTCTTAAACCTGATTCTTAGGACAAGTTCTTTTCTAGGTCATAGGAACCTTGGAAATGTGAAGGACATTTTACTTGTCCCTTCCTCCTCTCCTCTCCTCAGCTCACCGCCTCTCCCTGACTCCTCTTGCCTTCCCTCCCCCCTCCCCTCCCTTCCCCTCCTCTCCCCTCTCCTTCCAGTCCCTCCCCTCCCCTCCATCATCCTCCTTTTTTTTCCCTTTTCTTTTCTTTTTTCTTTCCCTTCCCTTTTCTTCCTTCCTTCCTAACTTCCTTTCTTCCCTCCCTCCCTCCCTTTTTCTTTTTCTTTCTTTCTTTCTTTCTCCTTCTTTCTTTCTTTCTTTCTTTCTTTCTTTCTTTCTTTCTTTCTCCTTTCATTCTTTCTTTCTCTTTCTTTCTTTCTTTCTTTCTCCTTTCATTCTTTCTTTTTCTCTTTCTTTCTTTCTTTCTTTCATTTTCTTTCCTTCTTTCTTTCTCCTTTTGCCTGTTTCATTCAATTGTCCTTTATATTGAGGCAAAACTGACAAAATTGTATATATGTAAGGTATACAATTTGATATGTCGACACACATATACCTTGTGAAGAGATTACCCCTATCAAGCTAAGTGACACATTCAGTTTTAACTTTTGGAACAAGGAAGCTGTTTAAATGCAATTTACATCTTTCCAAAATGGAAAATACCACAATTTTTGAAGGACCTCTGCATTTCTCCTGAATAAAATAGCCTCTCTTCTTGTAGTTCCACAAGCATTTCACAATTATTGTTTTCATCCTGACACCTGTCCCCTCAAAGAAGTTACAAGAGACTAGATGTCACTTTTCTGAGATGTAGTAAGAAAATAAAACTACTTCAGTTATGGCAGCAGTCAAAAGGGATTGACCATCAATTTTAGAAAAAATTAAATACTTAGGTCAGTCTATGGTGTGATTTATGATCATACCTAGATAATATGCTTTGCTTTTAACTTGACATTCGTTATCACACTTAAAAAAGTTTGCACCACACTGCGGGGAATTGGGGCAGTCTGGGGAGGTGCTGGAGGGGGGGGTACTGTGGCATCCACAGATTGTGAACATCCACCTTAATGTTTAACTTCCCCTCCATGGGACAAAATCACTAACATCTTTAATGGGAGAAAATCCTTTATCGCCTGATTCATTTCCATGTTTTGTTTCTGCAGCTAGACGGGAAATCCTGTAAGGTGGTGAAAAGGGAGGGAAATTTAGTACTATCCGTTTCTGATTTGCCATTATTATTATTATTGCTTTTCTACTCCCAAGATGATATTATAGTCATCTGCTGATTTTCATACATCACACCTATTTTTGGTGATATTTTTTCTTCTCTCCCTTCCGGCTCTACCCTAGTTCACAAATGACTCTTGGCAAGAATTGGAAGAGTTTATCTTTGTTTCATAAAGAAGTCGTATCATTTAATATTTGCTACTTTTCTTGAAAGTAAATAATGAAACAGTTCTTCTGTATCCTGAATAAAAGTCCTGATTTGTTTTCTTTATTTTAGTTAACTAAAATAAGTTTAGTTGAGGATATCGTTTTGAGAGATTTTAGAAGAAAAGGAACGTCCCAAGTGGAGAGAAAAATTTCACGGACTGAAGAAGTGCACAAAAGTTACAAGTATCTCTTAGATTCTCATTAGTCAGCTAAAACCAGGAAATAAATAGCCTCCTGTTTTGTGATCACCTCCAGTTACCACTGTAACAGGAAACATGGATGAGAGAGAGCGAGGATCTGTGGAAAACTTGCGTCCCAGTTGGACAGTGACTGATTCACATGCCACATACACCTCCCCAGGTCACTTAAGACCTCCTGTGAAAAGAACCGGATAAATCTACTGTCGCCCCAATCATGCTTCAAACTGGCCACACTTATTTCTGACACTTGCATCAAACGCCCCAAGCTTTAGAAAAGTAGTTGTCTGGATTATTCAGCTTTGTTGCCTTTTTGCCAAGTACAAACTGCTGCATTTCAAGGCAGTGTGTGTCTTTGAACGAGGCTTGCAAATTTCCCCATTCAGTACGCTTTCGTGTTGTGTTCTACCAAACATAAAGTAGATCATGGCAAACACTTATGCGTCGAGAACTCATGATTTCACACACAAGCCTCTTTGAATGGAGGACAGGTATCCTGGGTGAGGACTGAGAAATTAACCAATTCTAAAATTAACCAGAGACTTCCTCTTGCAAGACTTCCCGGCACTTGTCGTCTCTTCCCTTTTGGGTAATGTATCACAGTGGCAGCCCATTCCCAAGCCGGCCATCTTGGATGTAGGAAACAAACCAAAAACTGAGAAACCTCCCGACGGAAGGGTAGGCGGAAGTGTAGATTGAAGGGCGTGGATGGTACGCAGGCAGGAAGGCACAAACGGGCAGCTTCCTTCGGCATTCCTCAGCAGGCCAATAAATCCATCCTTGGCTGGCATACGTCAGTAAATAATTATTATATGGAAAGTAATTACTTCATAGTATGTCAATTTTCCTCATGATTCTTGACAATGAGCTCCACCTGAGAACTTACTCAACAGTCTTGAATATAAGACATGGAGGATAAGACGAGAAGCACTCTTAAAATTTACTTTCCACATAACTTTTAGAAAGCATATATTTCAGACAAGTCTTGAAGAAAAATATTTGCAATCTGGTCCAAATGATTGGACTGTAGCCTCCCTTTACTCCCTCCTCTGACCACCTCTTTGCCTACTAGCCTATGATACACACATACTATGGAGGCAAAGGGAGGCTCCGTCTGAGACAGGCTGACCGCCATTTGTTTTATTCCATACGGATAACTCAGTACAATATGGAGGGTACATTTAATTTTACTTGTTACAAACACACCAGGGAATATTTTATACTTAGAAATATATGTTCTGAATTTGTTAAATGGTTGATTGCTTTTTGGTTTTCTTTTCTTTCCTCTCCTATTTTTTTAACCTAAATTGATAGAATTGATTGGTAATTTGGGCATTGAAAACAGGAAGATTCTTTTGACAATTGAATCGAAGTATGTTTAACATATTTTCTAAAAGGCTTTTCACTGAACAACAACAAAAAAAAAGCACTTTGAGAAAAATAGGCTGATTAAGCATTTTATCCAATCAGAAAAGAAAACTTATGCCAGCCAATTCCTGATACCTCATTCCCTCACACAACTGAAGTGGTAAATTGAGGCAATTATCCCAAACACCTTCCCTTAATTATAGGGATTGTCTAGGTAAGCAGGTTCTGAGCCTAAATTTTTGCAATAATTATCTTAATTTGTATTTTGTTTTGCATGTAAAGACAGCCTTCTATCACGGTCACTTACAATTTTATATCTGAACTATGTAGCTACACACACTTGAAAACAGAAATTCATCCCAAAGATGTTTTTATACCAGTGCTAACTCAATTTTTTTAATCTTACATTCTTTTATTGTATTTTTCAAATTTCTTATAATGAGCTTGTATTACATTTGTAATTTGAAACAAATGAGCATATCAAAAATTATATTAATATAAAATACCTTGAATTAATTTCTAGTGTTTCCCCATGTGTGGTCTTGGATGGGAAATTGTTACAGCCATCTTTGGAAAATACCAATCTGTCACAGAGCCCTTCTGGTAATATGCAGTACCTGACCACTTCCTCTCTTTAAAAACCACACGCTGAATATTAGGAGGCCTTTTAGTTCAGTGTACTCAAAGACCTTATTCAAAAGTGGAAGGTTGATTTCTGTGAACAGGACGTTCACTTAAAGTGAGCTCCCTCCCCTGGTCTGTCCCACAAGACTTGTTCCCTCCACCTTAGAAGCTACTCTTGCACTCTTCCCTTTGGACAACTTCTCATCTCTCTACCAAAGCAACAAAAACAAGCTCAGGAAGAACAAAGTATTATTAAAGTATTGCAGTTAAAGGAAGCATTGGCTAGCTCTGTGTTAGCTCTGTTTACTTGTATTATTTGGAATCCAAAATGTAATCTGAAAGGGATGCCTGCCTGAGTGGCTCAGTCAGTTGGGCATCTGACTCCTGATTTTGGCTCAAGTCATGATCTCACCTCTCTTGGGACTGAGCCTCACCTCAGGCTCCTAGCTGACTGCACAGAGGCGGCTTGGGATTCTCTCTCCTCCCTCTCAGCCCCTCCATCCCTCTCAAATAAATAAACTTTAAAAAAAAAATTTAATCTGAAAAATAAAAATCATCATCCTCATTTTGCCAATAAGTAAAACCAGGGCTGAATCAGAGTATCTTGTGCCCAAGGTCACATGGCCAAGAAATGCAGGCATAAAATTTGAACCTATGTCTCTCTGACTCCCCAACCTATCTGTCTCCTGCTTTTATCACACAAAATCTACAATGTCATTGGAAATTTGACCACAAAGATCTCAGTGGGAACCAAAAGCTTTTCTGCAGTCTCTCAAACCAATAGGACCCATTCTCTTCAGTTCAATAAACTTTATCTAGAACTTACTATTTAAAAACCAACAACAAAACCTTGAGATTTGATCAGATCATTGAAAATAGAAACACTTAAGGAATTCTTCTTTTCTAGAACTCACTTTGCGGTGGAGCCCTATACTGTACTCTACTGTTAAGGAAAAGAAAGGGAAACTTGAATGTCTTCTTGGTCAGATATTTTACATATACTTTTTCATCTACTTTTGACAACAAACCTGTGAGGTCAGCCCCCACTTCAAAAGTAAGGATCAGACAGGTTAAGTAACGTACTCAAAGTCACAACTGAAGAAACCAGACTGGGATTCTGATCCAAGTCCTCCTGACTCCATAATCCATGTACTCCTCCCCAGGCTACCCCCAGTCGCCCGAATGGTACCTGCTCTCTCCTCTCCCAACCCAAGTGGCTCCAAATCACTCCCTTTATCTTGGCAAAGATTTTATGTAGAGTGTCTGCTCTGCCCGCGCAGTCTTTAGGCATTTCATAACTCTGTGTGGACGTGTCTATATCAGGCAAGGCTCTGACAATAAAGAGCCATTCAAGTTTCTCCCTGTGACCTGATCCCATCAACACTCTGAGACTGGAAAGATGCCATAAATACTGTAGCATAGAGTTTCTCAACTTAGCACAATTGATATTTTGAGCTGGATAATTCTTTGTTGCCTGGGTCCATGTGGAAGGGGCAGAGGGCTGGCAGTGGGCTGTAAGGCATTTAACAGCACCCCTGGCTTTTACACACGAGATGCCATTAATGCCCGCTCACCCAATTGTGACAATTACAAATAACTAAAAATGTCTCCAGATCAAATGTCCCTAGGAGAACAAAACCCACCTGTACATGGGGACCACCACCCTGGGATTTACGTGAATCCAAACCGATCCATGAAGAGAAAACTAGCTAAGTGAGCCAGTCCTTGAAATAGATAATACTTCACAGTGACCTCTGTTGTCATTGTTCTTAGAGTTCTAGATTCTGAACAATAAAATCCTGAATTTCAAGAAACCACAACAGATGCCTCAGGGAACAGACCAGTGAGCAGGAGACTGGGAGGGAGCTATGAAAGAGGAAACTCATTGTTAGAAGATTTCTGATTAATTAGGTTAACTAGGATAAAATTCTGTGAAAATTCAGAATTTTCTTCTAGTTTATCCATCTAACCACAATGAGGGCAGAGTCTTTCCTTCTTGTCCAACTAGATCTTAAAGCACTGAGTAAAGGCAGTCTTGGAAGAGATCTCAAAATATATTTCCCACTTCCGGGTTGCTAGGTGGACCACAGAACATGCACTTATTTAGAAAATCTGCAACAGCTGAACCTACAAAAATATCACAAGCCTAAGGAGATGGCCAATATTCAAGACTCATATCTCACAAGATGGTTAAGTGGCTAGCAGTCTGCCACAAATGGGACTGACGGTTCTAAAGACAGAGAAATGGTGAACAGCCAAGGTGAAAGGAAACAGGGAAAGTAAACCAGGGCCTTCACAACGTTGGAGGAGAGTGTCTGTCCTCGCCAGGCTACACCCACTCCTCCCAATGGGACCTGTTCCCTCCTCTCCCAACCCAAGTGGCTCCAAATCACTCCCTTTATCTTGGCAAAGACATTTTGTAGAGTGTCTTTGCCCGTGCAGTCTTTAAGTGTTTCATAACTTTGTGTGGCTGGACTTGTCCATATCAACCAAGGCTCTGACAATAAAGAGCCATTCAAGTTTCCCCCTGTGACCTGATCCCATCAACACTCTGAGACTGGAAAGACGTCATAAATACCGTTCACCATTTCGCAGCACAGAATAAAAGGTCTTTACAGGAAGTTATTATCAGCGATCTGTAAAGAAAGGGGTCAGAGCTTCCTTCCTCCCCCAGCCATGGGAGCCGCCCCAGCCCGGTGGGAACAGGTAAAGGAGTGAGTGAGGAGGAAGCCTTCCCCAGCCTGGGGAGGCCTGGGGTTTGCCCACATTACGTGACCACGATTTCTGATTTCTCTATAGACATCTGTAGAATGTACAACCTACAGGAGACCCAAGGGACAGAGCAGAGACAACAAAATCTCACCCGCAGAGAAATGCCACACGGGTGAGTGCCCTTCACACCAGGAACTGAAAATTCCCAACCTTCCCCGAAGGGAGGCTCCTTTCACTCCCCCTGGAGGTGCCCAGCTGGGTCCCCCCTGCCCCCTCCCTGAGCTCCAAAGACTCTCATTCTGGAAACTTGCTTGCTGAAGAAAAGTTAACTTGGCACTCGTCTTAAGTATTGACTATCTGTCTTGAGGGTGAGGGCTGTAAATTCTCTCTCCTAAGATCCAAGTCGATTTGTTATCAAATCAGGCATTGAGAAGCTGATTCATTGCTATTCAGCGCTATGCTGATTTATATGCAGAATGTAAAACAGATGCCTTATGTGATACATATTTATGGTGAGTGCTGTTCTAGGAAGATTTATTACGGATTCCTTTGTCGGGGTTTGCATGAGCAGAGCCATGATGACTTGTATTTCCTCTCAGCTGCCAATGCCAAACTCATTAAAAAGAGGTGTGACTATTAATATACATTGTAATGCTGACAGGCTCTAATTTATAACACCCTGGCTGGTTGGAGTAGTCTCCTGACTTGAGAGGTGGATTCTGCATTTCCTCCTCTGTGGTTAAATGGTACAAATAGAGATGTATATTCTCTCTCTCTCTCCTCCTTTCTTTCTTTCCCCTTCCATCATTCCTTCTCTCTCTGTCTCTCTCCCTCCCTCTCCTACTCCCTCTCTCACATTGCTTTGCCTTTTCTGGTCATCTACATCAAGATATAATCTGCTGAATAAACTCAAATTCCACGGTGATTTTTTTTTCTTCCTTCCGGGTCAAGTATGCCAAGGATTTACAGCCGTAGAGAGTTGTGCTTCATGCGCTGTAAACACATGTTGTTCTCCACACCGGCACACTATCTCTTTAGACCGGGTTAGCAAGGAAGAAGTTTGGGGCACAGGCCACATGAAGCATTCTTGGCAGTGGCCGTGTCCACTACGAGGCTCCGACGTTGAAGAACATATGTTACTCTGTGCATGGGAATGGGAGACCCACAGCCCACAGGGCAGTGTCAGGGAGAGACACGCCACTAATAACTGGACGGGAGCAGATGGGGGCAGTTAATCAGGTGAAGAATGAAGGAAAACTCTGCGTTCCCTAGGAAGGCTGGCAAGAGAGCTAGTCTGGTGAGAGTCTCTGTACCTGGGAAGCCATCCGACCGGTGGGCTTGGATGGTATTTAGAGTAATGATATAAGACAGGCAGTCCCTGGGAAAATAGCTTTTTACTCCATCCTAAATTTGAGATAAACTAGTTCCGAGAGAGAGAAAACCAGTGCATGCAGCAGTGGTTTTTATCTGAGTTTCAGGAGCCCCTGAGAAGCATGGGAGAGCGCTGATTCGGAAAGGCATCGTGTATAAATGTGCTTTTAATGATTCCATGAAAGGATGTTTTGGCTAAAATCGATTTCTATTGAATATTAAAAAGCTGCAGTGACCGAAATAAGACATGAGTGCCACCATCTTTGCCCTGTCTATGAGCAGGGCTGGGAATGTAGGGAGCCCAGAGAGGCACAAAAACACTGAGTGATCAAGAGAAATCATACTTGAATGAAATATACTAAAAACAAAATAACGCCAAAAGTCACGAAGAACAAAAAATAAAATTTAAGATAAAAGACAAGACTGCTATTGCTGAGTTTTCTTTCGCTCCCATGTGGTTGGTGAAAATCACTGATAAGTATCTTCTCTTTATATAAAATGTCGTTAGACCTCACTTACCTGCTCTATTCTTGGTCAAGGTGAAGGACACATCCTCTTTAGCTTTTCTGGTGGCCTTTCTATGGTAAGCAAAACTTCTTTTATTAGTAGAAACCATTCAATGGTGGGTGAGGATTATGGTAATGGTGATGTTCTGGAAACCAGTGAACGACTTTGAAACCAGGCGACCTTTTACGAATGATTTTTTTTTTAATGTTTAGTTTTGAGACACAGAGAGATAAAGTGTGAGTAGGGGAGGGGCAGACACAGAATCCAAAGCAGGCTCCAGGCTCTGAGCTGTCAGCACAGAGTCCGCTGTGGGGCTCCAACTCAGGGACCTTGAGATCATGACCTGAGCTGAAGTCGGACACTTAACCGAATGAGCCACCCAGGTGCCCCAATGCTCATTTATTTTTGAGAGAGAGAAATAGTGTAAGAATAGTGTAAGCACGAACTGGGGAGGGGCAGAGAGAGGGAGACACAGAATCCAAAGCAGGCTCCAGGCTCTGAGCTGTCAGCAGAGAGCCTGATGCCGGGCTCAACTCAGGAACCTCGAGATCATGACCTGAGCCAAAGTCAGCTGCTTAACTGACTGAGACACCCACGCACCCCTATGACTGATCTTTTAAAACCTATAGAGACATGTGCCACCAAAGCATGTTGAAAATGCAGTTTATTGTCTTTGCTAGCAAATGAAAGAGGGTTCAAAAAGATGATGATTTCTTAAGATCCAAATAGTTTGTCCAGGCAAACATCACCCCAGAAACTTCTCCATTTCATTTGTGCATTTTACCACATATTTCTATAATGTAGCCCTGGGGAAATCATTGAGCTGTGTTGAATAACTTTAAGTGACATACATATTGAATCCGTTCATGTGTAATCCGTGTTACAAAAAGAAGTTATCAGAGTTCATTTGCTGTCCTCGGTCAGAGTCAGCAGGGACTATCCCATCGGTGACACCAGAAGTATTTTGGATGATGTTCCGAGATGGAATTTGGCAATGAGGGGGAATATAGGCCATGATCCTGCGTCACAACGCAAAGTGTTCTAGGCTTCCTAGTATTAAAAAAAATTGTCATCTGAGATCTCCTAGATATGAATAATGTTTGCCTGTGTGAACAGGGCTGAACGTTCTTCCCCCTCTACTGAAACTCCCATGACTTGCAAGCGGCTTCAGAGTTAGTCTTACTCGGAGAATACTTTTATTTCCCCCCCTCCTCTTTTTCCTCCTCCCCTTCCAGTTTGCAGACAGCTTCCCAGAACTGCACTCCACATCTCAGAAATGTCAGCAGCCTCTTTCGAGCCACAGGGACAGGGCGGGGAGCTAGATAGCCAGCAGGCCAGATAAGAAGTGCGTGCTTCTGGCCCCATGTGGATCATGCGGTTCCCTAGAGCAGTTTTTAAAGAAAGGAATTAAATGGATATGGTTATAACCCAGTTGACAGACATCACAATAAAAAACAAATAAATAAGCCATCTAGTTGTTACTTTTTGTTTGGGGACTTTTTTTTTTTTTCTGAGTAAAGCATTTGCCTGTTACACTGGAGTAAGTAAAACAATAGAAAGATCTTCCTTTCAAAATACTACCGATTATTTGGTATCACTATGACCCTAACCATTATTTACTGAATAAATCGTGACTTTGTCATTTGATTTCCAACCTTGGACACCTTGACAAACCAGGTACTAAACCTGCAGGACCCGTCTGAAAAGAGAGAGGGTACCCAAGGGCCAGCCAGATACAGCCTGGTGGCTAAAGGGCTCAGGCGAATGTGTGTGTCTGTGACTAGAAATCAAATATGGGTAAGGAGAAAACCTCTCTCTTTGTCCAAAGGAGTGATCACATGTTGACAGCTGGAATTTACATGGCTCCTTTTTCAATAAACTAGCGCCTTCCCTGCATTCCAACATCAGTCGCACAATAGTGGCACAGAAGCGAACTGACACATTACACACGGTCCAGCTGGCCCGTCCACTCTGCACGGACCCCTCCTCCTCCTCCTCCTCCCCCTCCTCAGTCTTCATCTTCCTCCAACATGAGCTCCCCCGGGTGCAAGACCTAAACGCACCCTCCTCGAATGGTACCTGTATCAGGGGGCTTTGATTTCACATGCTTGCCAGGATAGGATAGGAACTCTACATTAAAGGATGGGAACTCTACATTTAAGATGAAAACCAAATAGACAAAACAAAGCCAGGACAGGATAAAAACGCAAACAAATCATCTCTACTTTGTTGGCAGCTCAGAACAACAACAAAAAAGAACTCTGTGTGACCAAAGTTTCCCATACCAAAAATCCTGACATCATAAACTCTTTACCTTGGGTCTGCGTGACTCTCTTTGTGAACTTGGACACAAAGGAAACAGGACCTGTGGAGTAATCGGTGTTATAATTCCTGAGAATTGTTGTGATTGCCTGTTGTGCAAAAATACCCATCTGAAAGAAAGGTAAAATCCAACCATATCCGATAATATACAATGCTTTTTTTTTTTGAGTGTATATAGGTTCCCCATAGTTTTGGCAACACTGTACACTCCTCGGTTAAGAGCATCCATTAAGAGTCCCAGAATTTTTTTCCAGAAGGAATGCTGTAGTGGGAACGTATCTGTTTATAGAGATGGTGTATATTGTTCAGCAATGCCCGTAAAACGTCTATGAAATGATCCTGTGGTTTGTAAAAGAGTTCATTCCGTGTGGAAAGAAGTTTTCTTGTTTAAAACATACATTTTACTGATTATGAAGAAACTCATTAGGACTTCCCGTGTAGCATGGGAAAGAGAGAGAGAGAGAGAAAAAATAAAAATAAAAAGCTTTATCTATTATGAAGCAGCCATTAAACTTTAATCTCTACCACTAGGGGGCAGAATACAGTTTTTTTTTTTTTTTTTCCCCTAAACTGACTGCTAGGCAGTCAACCATCACATCATTGAAACATTGAAGGCACTTCAAAAAGACTCAGATGTTTAACTATTGTGCTAGTGATCATACATTCATATTGGGCTTCAGGCCAAAAGAGAGAAGAAAAAAAAAAGCCAGAGATTTGCAGCTGAAAAGCTATAAAGTGGCGAATTTTACCTTAGAGCAAAACCATCTTCAGTGACAAATTTCAAAGGCCATATGTATGCGATTTTCATGAAAAGCAGACGACCCTAAATTTCTTTGTTTAACTGGAAGCGATCCTCCTCACAGAACGAGCAGGTTCTTTTCAGCAGTTCCCCCTTGTTTATTGTGCTGTTACAAATTTCACTTTCCTTTCTTGTGCTACAATCGGGTTTCTAGAAATGCTGTTTAATGCCAATGGGTATTTCATTAACACCGCCCCCTCCAGCATCTTCAAGGATATCACCTCAGGCACAACATTACCAATGGAGACCATTTAGAGTATTCTAATAAAATTGTGTGTGTGCGCGCGCGCGCGCGTGTGTGTGTGTGTGTGTGTGTGTGTGTGTGTTCTCCTTTTAAATGAAAGCCTCCAACTCAACCTTTATTCTATGGTAACAGCTCAGCATTCACAATGAAATTTTGCCAAGGTAAGACATCATGATTTTCTTCCCCATGTGATTAAAGCACTAAAAGTGATGAATCCGTAGGATTATGAGCATTCTTTTTCACAAAAGCAGAGCTTCAAATCGCAGGACCTGTTCAGAGCATTTGGTTTTTAGACTTGGGAGCGAGAAACTTCCAAGATACTTTAGAATATGAACACACCAAGACATGATCCATGGCAGGTTTTCTAAGCTAATAATAAACTGAAGGTAGAGACATGGGGTCGTTTGCAGGGCCCACCTGTCAGCTGGACGTTCCGAGTGGGTGCAAATTCCAAATTCCGATCAATTCTGTTGTTCTAAACAGAGGCAAATTTAGCTCGGTTCCCATTTTCACTAAATTGCGCGGTCCCAGGAAAGCTGGAAAAGTCCCAAGCCAAGTGCTGAGTTTGGCAGTCCCCCTGCCCCCACCTTGTTTTCCAAAGCACAAGACAGTTTTGTAAATAGAGATAGAGCTGAAAGGAGTCACATCTTCCTTTCTACATGAGGAGTGTTACTTGATATGTATCAATATTTCCTGTCAGCTCCAACAAAGCAAAATCTCTGGCCTTATGGTATCCCGAGATGGCTAACTATCGTTTGCTTAAGTCAGCGTGTTCCAGACCTTTTATGTGGCCTGACAGTTGATTGGGAGAAGGCCCACTAACTTTCTTAAAATGTGCAGTCATCCGTTTGGCGGCTGGCTCCGGGGGTTCCACATGAAATCCTCTTTAGATAAATTCATACTTGCTCAGGGTGATTAGCCTTCCAGCTTGGTTGGCTCACTTGTCTTTAAAAGCAGGACATTTCGTGATCAATGTGGGGTTGAGTTGAGGATTGTCCTCGACCCTCTATTAACTACCTCCACTGCAGTCTCCAAAGCTGATGAAGAAGATGCAACCCAAGAAGGAAAAGAAGAAAAAACAACAACAACAACAAAAACGAAAAGCCAAAAAACAAAAACAAGAAAAGAAAAGAAAGAAGGAAAAGAAAAGGAAAGAAACTTTTCTCCACCCCCCCCCCCAACATGACAGGCTGAAGTTGACAACCTAATCTTTCAGGCTTGTCTTACTTACTGAAAGGCTCAAGTAATGTCAAAGAAACCATCTGATAACAGTCTTCATGCCAAACCTAACAGCTTTATTGCAACAAGAAACTTTCACATTAAATTTCCATGTGTTTTCTCTCCACACTGCTTAACTTCACTGCCCACTCCCCCCTCCTCCTTTTTTTTTTTCTCCTAAAGAAAGATAAGGCTTCTCTGCTTCCAAAACCAAATAGAAACTGCTACGGAGGGCCAGCTGGGGATATAGTCAAATTAGTGGATTATTATTACCTTGGGGAGGTTGGAAATCAAGTTTGTTATTGGCAGTTCCTGTTTCTGTAAGAGTCTTTAATAGCTAAAATTTAAAGGGTGTTGGTCAATCAACAGAATGTTATTTTCTTAAGTGGGTAACTGTTTTTTGTCTTTTTTTTTTTTAACTTTGCTGCTGCTGTTGCTACCTGCCGCCAAGTTCACTTCTAAATCTAAACCCTGTCATGATTAGAAGTAAAGCCAATTTCACAGAAACAGAACATTTTTCTGCAAAACTAGTCGTGTGGACTACAAGAGGAGATGGGTGGGGTAGAAGTCTCAGTCTGAGAAATCTTTGAGAAAATAGCATCAAATCATTCAGCATACTAGCATACGTAATAAATGCAGACATTGAGAGAGACATAATAATGGCAACCCAGTCTCTGTGTGCGCCCTGGATGTTATGGAGAGCAGTGTTTTCAGTAAACTGCAGATCTTTCTCTGCTTACATTGTGACATTCTTGCTGGGACAGTTTTCCATTTGGAAGCTAAAGAATTAACTTAAGAATGTTTTTAGAGTCCATCGTTTTGTTGTTGTTGCATTTGAGGCTGGTCTTCTCCAAGTTCTGAAACTCCTTTAAATAAAAACAAAAACAAAAAGCCACAGACAACAACCTTGCAAAGAACTCAGAGTAAATAGACAGTCTTTCTCTGTTAAGTAAAATATTTCCCTAAGGTAAGTTACTTTTCCAAGGGAATTACAGTATATGTCAATGTTGAATAGTAGGTGTTTTCTACTGATTGATGTTTAGGAAAAAAACAGATTCTTGAAAATTAGCCCATTGTATAATTATGTGTCTGATGGAACAGCAAAGTGTCTTAGTTGAAAGTCTTTTTCAGAAAGATTTTACTCCCTCCTTCCAAAGGTTTGCTGATTTCGCGGTGTTATCCCTGGGATCTGCATTTCTTGGCAGGTGGAGGGCAGGGAAGAATGCAGATTTCTTCCTAAACAAACTCTCCTCTTGGGCTAATCAGTTTGCAGCCTGACTTGCAAATATGTGAGCCCCCAAAATGTCACTTTCCAGGCAGATCTCTCACCTTCTATGCCTTGGCTATTTTTGAAAATTATATCCACCAATTCCACCACATCTCTAATAAAACTGCACTGTGAGCTGCAGAACCTTGCAGGATACTCTGCCGGAGTTTGTTGTATTTTCCACATTGCTATATTTAAACAAATTCCCTACCCACCCACCTGCTCCTTGAATTCGGGGAAACACAAATAACTCATAAGCTTTGCTGTGAAATGACTTTGTTTTGTTTTCATGCCTGGTATTGCTTTTGAAATTGTTCAGAAGTAAGAAAAGAGAAGGCTGCTCCTTTTAGCTATAAACATCAGCTACAAACATACGGTCTTCCTCTCCATTCTAGGTTTCATTTCACCCCAAATCAAGACACTCCATGGGTTTTATCATGATATCATATATGAACTAAACGCACATATATAAGAAACAAATGTATATATAAGCCCATATCTATAGCATATAGTTCAATCGATTTCACATATTTATTTATAGAATATATTTATTTCACACCATATATTCAATAAACCCATTATAAAAAATTCAAAGTAGGTGAAAACCAAGAATTCTGACTTGGGCATTCCCCTGTGTCCATTTCACAGATGGGGAAATTGACAAGCACTTGACTGGAAGATTACCCATGCGTGTTCCAGTTAGGAGACTGGGAGTTTTTCTCATCAGGAAAAACTTAACATAAATACCCCAGTTCCCAGGAAAGGGATCCAAGCTGTTTCATCCAAGGTGTGTGGGGGAGGTAGGGGTTGGGAAAGATACATGCAAACCAAATATGGGGGCATCTCTTTTGCAAGAGCCCCTGGTTGGGGGCGGGGAGAACCCTGATCAGGTATGCGCCTATTTTAACAGAAAACCCGACCCGTTCAGAAGCACAGAACTTGCAGGCTGCTCTGAGCCGCGAGGCAGGATTATTTCAGCTCTCTCGGGCTTGCAAAGTGTGTTTGCAACAGCATCCTCATAGCTGCAATAATAAACATCTCCAGGTGCAAGAGCTCTGCTAAAAACAAGTCTGGGCAAGGCGGTCCGAATTCCTTTCATTTGACCATCTTAGATTTCCCCCTGCAAGAGGCGAGTCCCAGAGCCCTGCACACGTCCCCCAGGCCCCCGCTCAGGCAGCCCTGCGCTTCCCCGGGAACACCCGCCCTCCCCCATCCCGCCTCTCCACTTTTGTTTTATTTACGAATATGTTGCCAGAATCCCAATGAGTTATCTATTCTGTGGCCCCGTCATTTTCCCACCGAGGCCTTGTCGCCGGCTGACTCAGGGTCCAGTCGCAACAGTGAGAAGAAAAGGGGACAGCAAAAGAATTCTTTTCAACTTTTTTTTATGTTTCACTCATTTCTCTGTCTCCCCCAGGCCTCCTCCCCTCCGCTGCTGCCCCCCTCCCCCAGCCTCCTCGGCTCTCCCTTACCCCCTTTATGTTACACGATCGCTCAAATTGAAACTCAGGAGGGTCCTATAGGGAGTGCACAGGATCCCTGGGAGAAAAAAGCCCCCAACAAGCTATACACCAGATGTATAACGTTATATGGTCAAACTGGCAAACACAAAAGCTGAAAAACAAAAGGCGTGAATTAGGGAGAGGCATTCAAAAGCATGTTTTCAAAACAGCCCGGCCAAGAGCCTGGATCCCATTCCTGAGACTAAATGCTTGAAAGAAAAGGTGCTAAAGAAAGAAAGGAAAAGAAAAAAAAAAAAAAAGCCCATTTTTTCTAATTAGCTGAGGCCTAACAGGCACTGAATTTCGCAACTAGTTTTCGTCAAGGGGGTTGTGGTTTGTGAAACTGGAAAATATGCTTTTGAAACTTGGGATGTGGGCCTTCCTAGGACCAAAACTAGACTCAGTCCTTGGGCTTTTTTTTCTTCCTCTCCCCCTCACTTATTGGGTTCTGCTTTGCTTCCTTGGTCCGTCCCTTTTTCACATCCTTCCCCTCCCCCCCCCCAAGTACAAATATTATTTAGGTTGAAAAAGAGAACGGGAGGGAAGCCCACAATGGTCTTGCCTGCCGCCCCTTCTTTCTGTCTCATTTTCATGCCTGCAATAGTCCTGAGTTGCTATGAATCTCTTTCCAAAGCACCGGGCCCTGGGCACGGAAGGGGGAGGAAAAGGTGTCGCTGTAAACTAAGGGGGGGTGTGTATGTGTGTGTGCGTTTTCTGTCAAAGCCAGGATTAAGATTCAAAACTCTTCACCACTGGATTTAGAGACATGGATGGATGAACTCTCCCGGTGATGTTTTTCAAATGCAACAACGCAGTGTTTTCAGGCAGCAAGGTGCATTTCCCAGCAAACAGCTCTGCTCCTGTGCCTTCACAAGGGACACACACAATATGAATTCAAAAAAAAAATCTTTAAAGTGCACAACACGGTGTCCCGGCCAGAGCCCTCCCGGTCGGTCCTCTGGTGCCTGACAGACTCTGAGTCTCCGGTGCCATTTCTAATCAGAAAACGAAAGAGAACTGCGGAGTGAGAGTTGGTGGGTAGCCTGCCTTTTGAAGAAGGGCAACTTTAATTGCTGTGCTGTCTGGCTTGGACGCCTGTGGTCCTGCGTGGTGTGTTCTAGGAACAAATGCTTGTTCTAATGAATTAGGCTTATTAGGGGCTCCTCATATTCTTTCATAAAGAGCACAGCTATTCTGCACTTCTGAATGCAACAGTCTCTTGATATTCTCACCCTGAAAGCTGGATGTGGGGTTGTCCTTCCTAACCCTGGATTTTCATGATGTCTCATCATTTTTCATCGCGGAAGAGCGAGCAGCTGAAAGAAAACGACTGAGCTCACAGGTACCCGCCATCCCCTGACCCGGACCCTGGGGCCAGCAAGGACGCTTGCAAAATACTTATGCTAAAAATATATTTGCATGCACAGCTGAACAAGCAGGGTTTTCCTTCAGTCACCTCCTGGCACATTCTTGTGATAAACTCAGTGGCATTGGATAAAACAGATTCATTAACTTTGATTAACCTTCTTTAACTAGAGTTAAAAACCTGCTGTAGGCAGCTCAGCTCCCAATGCGGCTTGAAGATACTTTATCATGTTTAAGACCCAATTACTGTTGCACTGAATAAGAATAAAACATCACAATAAAGTGTGGAACAAACAGCCACTCTAACGTGCACGGCAAATAATCATTAATTTATAACAGCAACTTCCCCATTTCTGTGTTTTTTCTGATGGCCGCTCTTAATTCAAGTTGAATACTCTGGAATCTGATGCTGATAGGAGAAACTGGTTCTCTGGCCTCATTGACCATTGGCCTTTCTTTCTTTGGTTTTCTCTGCTTCTATTGGTTCTTCCTTTCTTTCTCCCTTTCTCTCTCCCTTTCTTTCCTTCCTTCTTTCCTTCCTTCCTCCCTCCCTCCTTTCCTTCCTTCTAATAGCTTTAGTTTGGAATCTCGGATGTCTCCTTTGAAACTTCAACTAAAATAGGAAAGGGAACGGAAGTCTAAACGGGTTCTGTACAACTAGGTCTGTGAGATAGAGAGGGGGGATTACAACGTGAAGGAACTTGAGGATTTGAGAACAATTCGTCCGTGATTGAAAACGTTTCTAGTTTGCAGATTTAAATATTAAAGGGACACACGCCGGTAAAATCAGCACAGAGATCATTAAGAGAGTCATCCATAAATGAACTGTCGGCTTTGAAGGAACTGGAGCCAAGTCCATTTTGTGCATCTCGTATAGAAACAGAGCAGGTGAATAAGTCCAGCACACAATGGGTTAATTTTGGACAGGATTTGACTGAACCAGGAATAATGAACAGTGAGATACTGCAGCTTTCAGGCAAAACAGAGTAACAACAATTAAAAAAAAGAGAGAGAGAGAGAGACGGAATAAAGGGAGAAAACAATCTCCGGTCAGTTAACTAACAAGAACAGTCCAGTGTTCGAAACAGATAAAACGGAGGCCACCAGCCACGCCGCTGGTAACTGCAGCTCGCTCTGGGCCTGGGTGTGGAAAGCATTACAACATTTGTGAGCCAACTGTTTGTGGGTTCCTTCTCATCTGCTTTAAAATATTTGGTTTTGCCGTATTTCCATAATAACCACAACCACACTCTCCCCTCCGGAAAAAAAAAAAAAAAAACAACCCACAACAACAGATGTGTGTTCTAAAAGGAAATAGAGACACTGATATAATCAGACACTAGTTAGAGCGCTTTCATACTGAATTCTCCAGCAAATTCACAACAACAAAAAACTCTGAACCACTGATGGAATTAATCTAAGATCCTTGATGATTTGAAGTTCTAAAAGTTTTCATTTTGCATTTTGTTTTTGAATGTATAGTGCTTTATTTATCAAACTGCAGCCTAATTTCCCCTTCAGTTGGAGTCTGTGATTGTGAAACAAATAAATTGAAACTTAAGGGCCTGTTCTCTCCAAATTTAGTTCCATTATCACTTCAAGAATGCACACTACTGGGTAACACAAAAGGGGTGTATGGAGCTGGCTATTTAGTTGCTAACTCAGCTCTCCACTGGGGAACACAGACTTCCCAGTTTCCTTTTCAGGTTGTTTTATTGGGGGATGCGTGTGTGAATATCATAGATAACATGGCAACAGTGTATCTTCCAAATATTCCAGATTTTCTATTTTAAAAGTGAGAAAATGCGAACAAAGTTTTGCAAAGACTTAAGTAAAAATAAAATGTTTTAAATGCATGCCCGCTTTGAGATGTGTTGAACTGTGGATCGTAGTGACTTTATAAATATCTTGTTGAATCAACACTGTGCCTCTTTTGGGGGGCCCGGGGGGCTCGGTTGGTGAAGCATCTGACTTCAGCTTGGTCATGATCACGAGGTTCATGAGTTCTAGCCCCAAATCGGGGTCTGTGTTGTCAGCTTGAGCCCGCTTCAGATCCTCTGTCTCCTTGTCTCTGCCCCTCCACTGCTCACTATTTCTCTGTCTCTGTCAAAAATAAATAATATTTTAAGTAATATTAATAACAACAACAATAATAATATTTATTATTATAAATATATTTATGAGTCCCATATAATCCCGGATAGTCTAGGGGATTAAAGAATATCTCAGGCACTTGGGTGGTTCAGTCGATTAAGCGTCCGACTTTGGGTTCAAGCCCTTTGTCGGGCTCTGTGCTGACAGCTCAGAGCCTGGAGCCTGGCTCCAGGATTCTGTATCTCATTCTCTCTCTGCCTCTTCCCTACTGGGCTGTGTCTCTCTCTGTATCTCAAAAATAAATAAGTGTTTAAAAAAAAGAAGAACATCAGATCAAAAACATTTGGCTGTTTTCAGCAGTACATCATCTTGGTCTTTACACAATGCTGTGGCCTCTAACTATGTTAGACTTGGAATCATTTATCTAATCTTTTCTGAACGTACTCTTAGAATATGCCCACATAACTAAACTGAAGTGGGGGAGGGTAAGTCAAGTTGAGTTAAAAAAAAAAAAAAAGAAACAAACAAAGTCTTACGGTGAAGATTCGTTTGGCTTCTGCCTCGTCATTTTTCCAACCTCAGAACCTGGAACGACTTAACCTCAGCCTACAGGTCCAGCCCTGAAATGACTCTGGAAATCATCCTGATCCTCAACAAGGGGGAATTCAGGGAGCCGCTGACCCGGAGTTCACTGGCCAAGCACAAAGTCCCCTCGGCCTCTGGACAAATTCTGTTCCCCATTTCTTGAGGCCAGTGCAAGCTCATTCACAGGACAAGCCTCTAACCCTTAGGACTGCTTCATAGACTTCCTCTCCCCCAACTACAACTCACTGCATAGCTTTCTTATGTGGTACCTGTGCTCCGGGGACCCTAAAACAAGTTCTCCTAGGCTTTGGCATTCTTTCCCATAATTCTAGTGCGGAAGACCAGAGTTCCAGAAGTTCTGTTCTACTTCCTAGATGCCATGTGTCCCCCGTCTTTCACCTCTCCCCACACCTGGCACTAGACATCCCTGAGGCCCTACTTTGCCTTGATATGATATCCACCACTCAGCTACTCTTGGATCTCTCTGGAGGTCTTAATTTTTTTAAAGCCTCCGTTGCTCTGTCAGAGCCCAGGTTCTGGCCAGCTCTGCCCTGGCTGGTGTCTCTCCTAACTTTTGGAACTGAGGAAGGATCTTAGCATAGGGCATGAATAAGGTAAAAGGTAGGATGAATCATCAGTAGGCTTCCTTATGCATATCCCTTGTCCTAATCTAATTATCTTCTAATATCTCCTAGGTCCTTGACCCTTTTGTAACTAGGCAGTCTTTACTTTGAACACTAGGCAATATGTCCACCAAAACTATGGGAATTGTGTCTCCAGCATTCCAGTATGATCCCAATAATGCTAGCCCCATAGGAAAATGTTATAATCTGTGAACCCAAACAAGAAGTATCAATAAACTTTATATGCTTCGGTAGCCATTGGTAGCAATCAGTGAGAGAGATTGGCAGACTAGTTAATTTCTTTTATTTTTTTATTTATTTTTGAGAGCAAGAGAGACAGAATGTGAGTTGGGGAGGGGCAGAGACAGAGGGCAACACAGAATCTGAAGCAGGCTCCAGGCTCTGAACTGTCAGCACAGAGCCCGATGCACGAGATAATGACCTGAGCTGAAGTTGGACGCTTAACCAACTGAGCCACCCTGGTACCCCATAATGTCAAAATGAGATGGCCACATAGGTCCAAGAGGTGACGATTATCAAGGAGTTGGAGAAGACTTTCCTTGAGACACCTCTGTATAATCAAAGAAATAAGACTCATAGTATGTGCCACATGAAACCAACCATACTGGGTTCCTAACCTGTTACCGCCTCATTCCTAATGTGGAACAGACCTTGCAGCTTAGGCAGCAGGTGACACCTTCTCACATACACCAAGATGGCATCCATTGCCATCTGCCAGAAGAGTCGCCTCCTAAGCCCTTTGACACATATCCGGGTGTCACTTTGGATCGCTGACAGCTGAGTAACAATCACGTCATCTTGCAAATCCCCATCATAGAACTTTGAAGCCGATGGTTCTCCAGCTTGACTATAGTAAGAATTGCGTGAGAGACTTTGCCAACAGACACAAGCACCTAAATGCCCAAGTCCACCCATGAAAGGTGGATTCAATTGGTCTGGGTTTGGACGTTTGATTTTGAGAGGTTCAGGGATTATTTATATTCCAATAAAATGGAGAGCAGCACTCTGCATCCTGGTTGGAGCCACTGCTTTGCCGGACAATGTGAAAGCCAAGAAGATCATCTATTCTCCCCACTGCCCAAACTCAGGTTTCCATGTTTCTGAGACCAGCACTTTCTCCTCCAGCCAGCTCCCAGATGATGTCACAGTCTCGCCTACCTACACACACCCTTCCCTAAGGAACTACGCTGTATAATTAAGGCAAGAGTACAACTTTGTGGGCCTTCAAGGCAAAGGACCCCTTTCTTAAGTCCCAGCTACCACTTGCCTAACCAACCCCTGATTTACCCGAACCTGGCTCTTTCTGTGCTCACAGAGCCTGACGGTTTCACGAAGAAGCATCACAACACGTCCTGCCCCTGTTCTGTTTCGCGATTGTCTGCTTCTCGTCCCCGAGAAGCTGCTGACAGGTTCTGCTGTAGATATTGCTCGTTCCTGCTCCCAGAAGTGGAGTTAGTTTTGGAAAAGCCTTACTTAGCTTCAAGCCCTAGAAACTCCTTCCTATGCCAGGATCCTCGTACTTTCTTTGCCAATCACAGCACCCCTTTGGCGAGGGACCAGTTTTTCCTTCTTTCCAGCTACCGGCCTCAGCACGAGCCTGTTGGAACCTTGACTTCTAGGTCCTGAAAAGCCGGGAAGCCAGGAAAAGGCTTATTATCCATTAGTGAGCCAAAGGAATGGAATTGAAATCCCCCAAGAACTAACAAATTTTACACTAATTAGTGTTTTACTGCACCCCCCCCACCCCACCCCATGTCCTTCCTCACTGAGGTGACGTGCTGCACAACAGGACAGAAGGTCTTCTGCTGTGGACTCGCTGAGATGGTAGGGCTATGAGAGCCATGAGTTCTTATACATTCATGTGCTCTGATGATATCTAATACTGGCGTGGCACACCGTGGTACAGATAACACCTTTATACGCATTATCTCATTTAATCTTCATGGGAAAGTGGTCGACTTACATATATAAAAGTAAAAGGAGCAGCACAACACTTAACTACACAGTGTTGTCAAGCAAATTAAATAAGATGACCCTTGGTGAAGCACCACACGGGTGCTCCTCAGGCATCTCTTCCATTCCTCCCTGCAATATATCCTGCTTATATATTGCTGATGGATACAAGGCCATTGTCGCATTATTTTTGTTGCTGTTGTTCCCCCTCTCTCGGTATGAATAGTGCACAAAGCAGAAAGACTGGCCGGGTGACTCTTAGGGCCCCTCCTGGGTCTTTGTTCGGCTTGTCAATTACCGACCTGTAACTTTACAAGTTTCTAAATTATTCTTTCTCTGGGAGACTGCGTATTTTTAAGTGCATCACTGGTTAGAAAGCAAACAAACAAATGTGACTTGATGTTAAAGCTCAAGACAGGGTAATATTAACAGATTTCTCCCTAATTTCCAAGTTCTCAAAAGTGATTGTCTTTAGTAGCTGCACCAGCTCTGCTCTAGTCCTGGGTGTGAATATCGCACCTTTGAAGGTAACCTGTTGTCTGCTGTGGTTTTTGATTTCTGCAAGTGCATGTGAAATGAGCAAGGGTTCATTAAGGTTTCCACAATATCTTACTCTCGATGATTTCTCTTGCAAAAATGAAGGACAGGACTTGGGACATGCTAACCAGAGTTATGAAAATCATAACCGCTTCTAGAGTTTGGAGAATGTATGAATATATTCCAATACAGGGGAAGTTGAATACCAATCCACAGGGTTACCCACGGATCGCTTCACAAAGATACACCCTCACTTCTGTCACCGAATTTAAAGTACAAGAGGTTTCTGTGATCAAGTCATTTCCATTAGCAATTAACTCGGTTTTGTAGGAAAGCCACATTTTCATCTACACAAACACAAAGAACAACAAACTCTTTGAGAAGGATAATGTTTGTCTGCTTTTTATGCTCAAAATGGAGGCAAGTAATATTGGTCTGAACTGTCCATTCATTCTTTTGATAAATACATAAGAGGTAACCTCCATGCATCCTGTATGTTTCTAGGCACGGTGGGCTCAGCAATGGACAAAATAGTAAAATAATCCTGCTCTTAAAGGACGTGAATTTCTAAATGGAACCATTAGGTCTCTCTGTTGATCACCTGGAGCTGCCAAACGTCCCAAGAAGAAAGGTGGAGGAGAAAAGTGATGTGTGACTTTCCGATAGAATTCAGATCCTTGGTGTTCTTTATGTTTTAGAAAAATGATAGTAACAATGAATGAAATGATAAATTTGCACCTTCGTCATCCCATTGCCACCACTGAGGGCCACCACCAGGATGTGCAAACAGAGGCAGCCACACACAGGTGATGAGTGCAACTCTAGCACATGACACGTTCAAGCACCTGGTCGAGAAAAGCCATGGAAGTCCTACTTGGTTGGTGCTTCTGGAGAAATGTCAAGGTTATAAAAATTCAGCTTCGAATAATTTCTCTGGTCTCCCATCCCATTCCCCAGTTTTTTAATGAAATCATATTTAACGTTTTGACATTGCTTAAAATAAAGGGCCTGTTTGTGTTTTTGTTTATTTTTTTTTAAATAAGCAGAGCTTTGATCCAGTCAATAAAAATTTACCACAGAGCAGATAAAAATAATTGTCTGAAGGTATGGTATGTTTCTCAGACTCTAGAAGCAACTTGACTTGGATTCAAGAAGGCAATGTACTCTTTCTTGTCCTGATATAAACCAACAAATAAACAATTTCTAAAAGCCCAGTTCTACAGACATAAGACATCTGGATACTTTAAAAAGAATCCACGTTCTTGGCAGGCAGTCCAGACTCAGCATCCCAACCTTCTGAAGTTCACACATCACCATTGTGACAAAAATGCTATTTTGTCATGATATGTCTCCATAATATCATGTTAACATTGTCGGTTCTGCAGAACATCTCTTTAAAAAGTTGAGGATCTAAGGGGAAATTAGTTCTATCCCATAAGGCTTTGGAATGTGATCCTATTTGTTCATTATGCACAGAAGGTACTTTATGTAATAGGCAGCTCATGATGAGAATGTTTGAAAAGGTCATTGGCTTAGTTCAAATAAACAAAACACATTCCCCATAACATTCTGGCATGATAGTCGGAGATTTAGAGCAGGAAGAGAGGACCGAGGAGTGTAATGAAAAAATCAGAGGCCTGCTCAGTTAGGTTGAGGGTTAGACTATTTTTAGCATGCTGAAAAATTGCTGGAAGCGAGGGAGTGGTGTGTGAAATAAAACAAATAAAAACCGGCCTAGATGTCCAGCTTTCAAATAGGGAGTGGCTAATTATTTTAAATGGCAGTCACCTTGAAGTCAACTGTTCCCTTTTCACATCCAACTGGTAGAAGCCATTGTCATATGAGAACTGGGTCCTGCTTTTCTTTATGGAACACTTTCTGTCCCTTCAGACTTTATCAGTAAGAGAAAAGACGCTCTATATCCTTTAGAGGAATTTCCAAAATCCTTATGTTGAGAGAGAAAAAAGTAATTTATGTCCATTCTATGAGGTTTTGTTATTTAAAAAGTCCTTAAAGGGGTGCCTGGGGCTCAACCAGTTGATTGGCTGACTACGGCCCAGGTCTTGATCTCACAGTTTGTGGGTTCAAACCCCACATCAGGTTCTGTGCTGACAACTCAGAGCCTGGAGCCTGCTTCAGATTATAAGTCTCCGACCTTCTCTCTGCCCCTCCCCCACTTGCACTCTGCCTCTCTCTCTCTCTCTCTCTCTCTCTCTCTCTCTCTC
Source organism: Suricata suricatta (assembly GCF_006229205.1). Lineage (NCBI taxonomy): Eukaryota > Metazoa > Chordata > Mammalia > Carnivora > Herpestidae > Suricata > Suricata suricatta. The sequence continues at coordinate 126,969,869 of NC_043708.1, forward strand.
TCTCTCTCCCTCTCAAAAATAAACATTAAGGTTTTTTTACATTCTTAAAAACTGTATTCAATAGATTTGTGGGTTTTTTTTAATTTTTGAAAGACCTACTATGTGCTGGGCACTTTACACAAAATTCCTAAAAAAAAAATTTTAGTCCCTGCAACTGTTCTAAATCTCTACTTGATATCGTATCCACTACTATAATTATGATAAAAACTGAAATGCTGAGTTAAAGAACTCTCCCAAGTCTCCGATGGTAAAGTCAGAGTTGACCTCCCGAGCAGCCTTTTCCCCAAAGCTCAGTCTTTCCACTGCCCAGTCGTTCTTAATAATGAATAGAAGCAAGGCATCCTGAAATGCTCCGAGAAGAATTTCAGGCCTTGTAACTGATGACTGACTGAATGGTGACATTAAATTATTTTTCACGTATGGCTTCACGAGGTGCTGAGTTCACGGACTCTGAAAAGAAATTAGGTATGAAAGGCAATACTAAGCATGTTGGCAGTGGGTTTTAGCTAAAGAGCACCTTGAAAAGCCGATGGGCTTCTGAGGCCGACCACTAGGTTCTATGGGGGAACATCTTGCCTAAAGAACTTCTGAAAGTTCCCTGCACGCTCGGCCAGGAAGCACACTGCGTCTACTCCCCATTGAACAAAAGCATTTGGTAAGACTTCATAGCAAAGTGTACTGCTTGCAGTCAGAAGGCTGGCTGTGGAGAGCCTCAGAGCCCAAACCAGAGCTCAGAAGGAGGCATCCTGAGATGCCTTCTCCAGGTGGAAAGAATCATCCAGCAGGGCAGCTCAAGGGACTGCTTTCCCAGACTCTCATTTTTACATTACTAGTTAGGGCCTTGTCATGACCACAAAAATGACAAATGAAGATTCCCAGGGGAAGGATAATACCCAGCAGTGAAGGGTTTTGAGAAGTCCAAACCCCTCTGTGCTTATGATGTCACTGCTGTTGCAAATGGTATTCTGGGTGTGGAGTGGTCACAGCTTCCATTGGGAGTATACAAAAGCTGGTCTAAGGCTGGTGGTGGGGGCGCCTGAGTAGGTCAGTCAGTTGAGCATCTGACTCTTGATTTTGGCTCAGGTCATGATCTCATGGTTCTGAGATCGAGCCTCAAGTCAGGCTCTGTGCTGATGTGCTGACAGCGTGGAACCTACTTGGGATTTTCTGTCTTTCTTTCTCTGCCCCCCCCC
>NC_043708.1:126971161-127015497 GCF_006229205.1 Suricata suricatta
CTAGTCATATCCAAAGGTATCTACATGTTTATTTTGATGATGCCATTTATAAAATGGTGTCACATCTCTTGTCTCAAGGGGTCCTCTCATGAAATGCATGAAATGTTTAGTCTCTTACTCCCGTAGCTAGATTTCAAAAATGTCCTCTTGCCAGAATGCTTAGTTTGTACCTCTATTCTTGGCAGACTCTTGAATGAACCATATGCATGCCACTCTCGCAATTGAAGAATGCCGAGGGGAGAGAATCTATGTTCCTCCTGTATTTGCATGTTGGCTCATGCCTACTACATACAGGCTCTGGGTTCCACTAGAGAGAGCTCAACATAGTGGCTTTGTAGTAAAAGAACATGAGGATTCATGAGCGTCTTGCAATACTGATGCACCCACTACCTAGCCTGGCATCTAGGCACTGTCGTGCAGGCTGCTCCATTCCCAGTGCCCTGAGCATCATGTATCTCATGGAATCCCCCCAGGGTGTGTTGAAAGACTACATACATAAGGCGTTCCATGTGGCAACAAAGAGATGGTGGATTCAGAACTTGAACCCAAGCCTGTGTTTGTCCTCAATGTTGGGGAAATTAACTCTACCCTTTACTCAGTGAAGATTTCCCATTATCCCTTGAATTTGAATTGGGAGTGGGGTAGGGTGGAAGGACACAAAAACAAATTATATGATTTCACCTGCGCATTTTCGTTTCTCATGAGATTTTTAAAGCTTTAATTACGTTGCCCAAAAGAAATATATTGAATTCAGTAAATATTGACTAATGTTCACTTCACCTACTATGTGCAAGGAAGAGCTGAATTTGGTAGGACAAAAAAGAGGAGCTATCAGAAACCATTCTGCTGTTTATTGTTGTCATAAGTATGTTACAGCTCCTCCCGGAGCTGCTTCTGCTTTAAATAAAACCATCATGAGGGACACCTGGGAGGCTCAATCAGTTAAGCATCTGACTCTTGATTTCAGCTCAGGTCTTGATCTCCAGGTTGTGAGTTCAAGCCCTACTTTGGGGTCCACTCTGGGCATGGAGCCTACTTAAAACAAACAAAAACAAAAATGATGATGACATGGAAAAAGTAAGGAGCTCCAAGGTTAGGGCACATGTTTTCAAACTTATGACAAATGCAAGCCTAGATGAGATTATCTAGTTTATCTTCAGGAACTGATTACCCCTTCTACCTTTGATAACCTCTAAAATTCTCTCTCTGTGAGAGAGGATAGCCATAACCACATGATGGAAAGTGTTAAGTTGCACGTTTTAACCATTCTAGTTAGTTCATATCAACCCAAAAAGATTTTAGATGATTTGACTTGCCACAGTTCATTTTCGCCACCAAGACAAATAGCGTGGACCTGTAGGTGCCATTCCCACTATTGTAGTGATGAGACAACATCTACTTTTTCCAGAAAATCAGGCTAACTATATTTTTCAGTCTTGCTCCATTTCATCTCCGGTTCTGTAGACCCAACCTTAATGTACCTAAACCAAATGAGGTGTGATTTCCCTCCCAATAGGGCACAGTGCTTTAAATAATTATAAAGAATTGAGAAATGTATGCTTTTGTTTCGAAGACCAGAAGGACAAAAATAAGCTGGTTGAGGTGCATTTCAAACCACTTCTAAAATTGAGGAATCAGCTGAACCATTCTATTGAAAGACTATTTGGGTAAATGCATAAGTTTTATTGTTTACCAGCCAAAAAAATGGATCAATTAAAATTAAATGAACACAGATCATGAAGATGATTTTATAAAAATGATTGTGAACTTTGGAAAGGCAGCATGCTTAATGAGGACTATTAGGTCCATATTTGGATACCCATCAGTTTATTTTTCAGTAATGTAAAATGTTTAAGTCAAACTTACTTTCATGTAAATTCTGCCTTAAACCAGAACTACCGAAATACCATGGAGGCACATGAGATTTCCAGCTCACATTTCCAATCTCCAGTGGTTTAAAAATCTCCGTCTATTCTTTTGAATGCCTTGGTCATGTTCCAAACTGAATGTGAACTTCAGATATTTGATAGTGACCCACCACTGTTTTAAGTCCAAATTGGCCACAGAGAACCCGATGGACCATTACCTCATTGTTTATTCTTGTAAATTATAAATATTTTTTAAATGCCAAATTGTAAAGTTAGAAGGGAATTTTCTATCTCTCAGCCACTGTCCTTTTTGTTTTTTCTCTCCTGTTTTGGGTGTTGGCCATGTATCTAAAAGTTGAGTTGGTAAAACAATCAGGAATATTGACAGGATGATGTACTTTCGTCTTAGACCACATTCCTCAGTCCTTTCAGCTCCCAGGAGACAATGGGAAATGCACTTAGCAAAATTCTATTCTAAAGATCCTCATGGTTCCAAAGATTTAGTTACAGCTTAAGTCAAATTATGACTCCAAGTGCCCAGTGAAATAAAACATAACGTTCTCACTGTATGATGGAAAGAATATATATTATATACATGTCTTCTCTTCCTCTAAGGATATTACCATGACAGAATAGCACTATAACTATGAATAATTCCATATTTATATTTTACATGTATGCAGTATAACTGTGCATAGTGAATATGGAGGGAGGAGAGATATTAAAGCTCTAAAAACAAATATTGGAATTCTTAAGTGATTATCAACGTCTAAACTAGGAGTGAAAGAGGAACAGAAGGGAGAAATGGATCTATGAGGTATTTCAAAGGGAAAAGACACTGCATTCATAAAGTATCCTCTAAGCTCACAAGACTTCTATAGGTAAGTGTTATTTAATCTTGCTGTTATTTTATAGATGAGGATCTGGAAGCCCAAATAATTAGTAAATCACAGCCTGAATTAAATTAAATTATATCTGATTTGGAAAAAATGCTCATTTCTACTCTTCCTTGTACAATTCAAATGATAGACATTGGGACAAAGAAGATGCTGGTACTACTGACCGAGAGGAGGTTCAAGGTGGGAGTTGATTGCTGTGATGAGCTGGGAAATAGACATACTGAGTTTGGTGATGAAAGAGGTCACCCAGTGGAGATTTTAAGCATACAATCAGAAACAGAGCATTATAACCTAGGGCAGAGTTTGAGACTAGAGCTACAGGTGAGATGTTTACATGTAAGTGCTAGCAACATGAAGTGAAGAGAATTACATTGAGGGGGTTAGAGACGATGACCTTGTCTCAATAAGCAGGGTGGTATAAGGAAGGAGAAATGGAACACAAGTTCTTGAGGGTTATCAGCCCTGTGGGGGGTTTAGTTTGTTTACTTATTGATTTAATAGTAAGGACTTGGATATGTTATATGCGAAGGCAGTCTTCCAAAGTCTGTTCCATATCTCAAGAGTTTTGTAGTGTTAATGGGTGTTACTCAACGAAAAAAAAATTGGATTGTGTGTTCTAAAGCATTTAGGGGATTCTATGTTAAACTAAGTTGAACAAGGTTCTTTATTGTCTTTAACTGGCTGGATATCCCAAATGAAGACATGGCAAGTCATAGTTTCTAAACTTAATTGACTGCGGACCCCAGATTTCTTGGAGTGCCTTGTAGTTTTGGATTTTCTGGGAGGAAAGAACCAGTGATGAGGGAGTGGTAGAATGATGGTGTGCAAATGAAGTGGTCACTGTCTCCTCAACATGTCAGCAGTGACGGCTCTTTCTGAGAGTCAGGGAAACTATTAAAGCGTAGGGTTTGGGATTCTTCGCTATGGAACTGTGAACAAGAAGTAACTGCAACGTTCCAGAAATATTAGGAAAGGCAATATCACAACCAGGATGAGTAGGGAGCTTGAGAGCTGGGTTGCAGAGACACATTGGTTGGTAAACTCAGGCTGAGGATAGGTAGAAAAGTGTCATAAATGGCAAAGATGCGAAAGGCAAAAAAACAAACAAAAAATCTGAGTGCCAGATAGGGTATTGATGCATGTCTGACTACAGGGTAAAGCAAGAGGGAAATGAAGACAGCCCAGAAGACTAGGAATTGGAAAAAGCAGGTCATAAGGATAAGGGATTTGTCCTGTAGAGATGGACCATGGACAGGAGAGAGGAGATTGCAGTTTGAGAGAAAAAGCTTGCAGCAATTCTGGCCGTGGAACTGTTCTGAGGTACATTCATTCACTCCCTGGGCATGTCTATCATGCCCCAACGTATGCGTCCTGATATGGTAAGAAATGCATCGGGCACTAGAGAAAAACGAGGGTTAATAGCCATGTCCGCCATTCACAGAGAGCCTAGTAGTGGGCGCAAAGATAGGGAATTTAAATCCGGGGCAATAAGGAATATCATAGAAAATGTTTAAGCTGGAGTCCCTTTTCCTCTACTGACGGGCCCTCAACCACAAGGTCCACACTGTTCTTTCTCATGGTTACACATTTCGCTTCTTCAACCCTGCTTCTTTCAGCAAAGCCTTTCTGACAACCACAATATGGAATTCTTCATTCTTCTTAATGACTTAGCACAGGGCACTTAGGGGTCAGAACATTTCAAAGAGTCACACGACAAGAGGTCTGATGTCCAGTGTGAGGCAGAGGAAAAGAATAATTCAAAGAGATCACATGACCAGTACACAGATGGTGAAACACCCACTGCCAGGTAAAAAACGGAGACATAGAAAGAGAGAGACAGAGCGAGAGGGAGAGAGAGAAAAGGCTAATATTCAGATCTTATCTTTAGGAACTCAATGTATTTATGAGTGTTTATTTCATTAGGCCATTACCAGGGACAGCAAAGGGCACGCTTTATGGGTTGAAAAATTCCCACAAGAGTCACAAACTCAGAAATTAGAGATGGAAAGACCATGTTGGGTTATGTAGAGCTAGCTCCCTTTGGCTTGGGCTCCCCGTTCCTTCCCCCGCCAGAGTTTCATCCAAACCCATCTAACTCCAGCAGTGGGACTTCTCCCTCTTCCCCTGAGGTGTTATTTCCCAGCTGGAATATTTTTCTAATATTCAGCCTGAATTGTTGTCTCATGAATTCATCGTAAAATCATGAGATCTAAAATGCTTTGAAAAACTTTCATTTTTTTCCTTTAAATGGGAGAATTCAACGACTCTGTCAAAAGCCTATGTTCCCAAAGAGAACAATGCCCCAGAATTCAATAAATAAAATTCAGTCTTTTTGCCTTCTCTTGAAGTGTATCAGTGACAAACAATCCAGACCCGATTTTGGAGGTGTTATAATGATTAAAAAAATTAGCATACAAAAAGGGGAATAGGTAAGCTTCTAATGGGCACTAAAAACCCTAAAGGAGATCCCCTCTTTACACTCCTATGATTGGACCATCTGGTGTTCTCGAGAGCATCTTAGTTTTATTAAAGCACCAACAGCTGGAAATAAAGTACAACCAGATCTATTTACATGGTACTCACACGCGGCAAAACCTCACAGTCTGAAGTGTCCAGAGCCCTTCCCAAGCTGAATGCAAGAATTCTTGATAAGTAAAAATACCTACACCCATTTGACATATGATTTCAAATCAACACTAATATATGTGTGTATCATATTTATCAATATCATATTTATTAATATCATATTTATCAACACTAATATAAGTTGTATATCAAATCAACACTAATTTTTATGTATATCATGATTATATGATTATAAAATTATATATACATACATAATTTTAACAATAATGTTTGTCATGAGATGGAATAAAAGGTAAAGCTAATTGGAAAGGTTTCAAATAGAAACTATTGCTTCGGCTAGTGTAATTATGGAATTTTAAGTAGAGGCGCTTTAGTTCCCATTGGAAGTTTACCTTTCCTCCTTCTTCATGCTGAATATTAATTATTTAACACTTCGTTGATAGGATCTGCATCATTTCTCATTGTGGCCTTTAGGAAAGGGTTACATGTTTTGATTTTACATATGAATTAGCTGTTTTTATGGGGGCATTTTTACTCTTTAAGATCTAGGCCTTTCACAGTTTTTGAATTGTTTAATTTTATAAAGGAATGCTAGTAGAAAGGTGCACGTGTTATTGGAGCTCTATTTTCCCAAACCAAGTGCGTTCCATGTCTCCTAGGGGCTACCCTTCATCAGGAGAGAAAAAGAGATGTGAAGGAAACCCACTCACAATTACACAGTCATGTCAGGGTTGCGTGGACCCATGTGTAAGCAGCCTACTTTGGGGAGAACATGAAAGACCTTGACAAAGCCAGGAGCTGGGGATCCAATGATGAATAGGAATTCAAGCACCCATGGACCATGCATTCTGAGGAGAGAGACAGATCAGGTATAAAAAGACAGAGACATAAAATAATCCACATAGTGATGTGTAAGGATGAGAATTAACTAATGAGCCACAGAGTGGTAAAGACTGCTGTGCAAAGGGACCAAATGGGCTGCCACAGAGAATTACCGAAGATCAACAAGGAGATTAAGAATGCCAAGGAAGGTGAGTACTTGAATAGGGAGGTAAGATCAAGGTCTCTGAGGAAGTAACGTTGAAACTGCAATACAACTGATGAGAAGGATCTAGTCGAGGGGGTGTGATCAAACGATGACTTCAAGGTTATCATGATCATATGACGTCAAGAGGTGGGAAGAAGTGGAGAAGTTGTTGGAAGTTCTTGAGCCTCTGGCCTAGGAAGGAGAGATGTGAGAGAGCTGGGCCTGAAGGACAGGTGAGACAGGAATTGGTCATGGAAGGGAAAAGGGAGACCCAAGGAAGACCTGCAAGTGTAAAGCACAGATGGGTGCTTGAAACAGAGGAGCCCAAGGAAAGACCACAATATGGTGTGGGGGACGGGGGTGGAAAGAATGGAGATGTCCCATTTGGACTTGTTAAATCCAAATATAAGATCTGCGAGACGTCACAGCCACCCTCCTTCACTCCTTCTGTCTTTCTTCCTCCCTCCCACACTTGTTGAGCGATATGGGATGGGGACCAAAGCCTATAGGGTTCAGCGTCTTGCTTTAATTTTTTTAAATGTTTATTTGTTTTGAGAGAGAGAGAGAGAGAGAGAGTGAGAGAGTGAGCAAGTGAGCTAGCAGGGGAGGGGCAGAGAGAGAGGGAGACACAGAAGCCAAAGCAGGCTCCAGGCTCTGAGCTGTCAGCACAGAGCCTGATGTGGAGCTCAAACTCACAAACTGCAAGATCATGACCCGAGCCGAAGTCAGATGCTTAACTGACTGAGCCACCCAGGCGCCCCTAGTTCTTACTTTAAGAAGATCATGAGGAGGTAGATGTGGGAACAGAGACAAGTCAACTAGTGAGTGTAGAGCAGTAAAAGCTAGGTGTAAAGGGACCAGGAACTATGAAGGCAAAGCCACGTTCCCTCCGTCAGGACTGAAGGGGTTCACTGAAGTAAGAAGACACAGCTTTACAGATATTGTAATGGATGGATCCCAGTATCAGGATTTAAAGTAGCTGGAAGTGTACTTGGAAGGACCTGAAGGTGTAAGAGAAGAGAACAACATCAAGGCCAGTTAAGTAACTCTGAGTGGCTAAACACAGAGTGACCTGAAAGAAAGGTGTAGATTAGCCATGCCTAGGAGTTTCGTCTTAAATCCTGCAAACACAGGAATACCAGGATGTGTGTTTCAAATGAAAGGATTGATGGAAGCCCAGGTTCAATCCAGAGAATGTGAAAGACAAAAACACACACGACAACCAGGTGGAAGATGTAGATTGGTAGGGGACAAGAAGCATCAGCCATTGACCAGTGGCCAGTCTTGGGATGCCACGGAACTGGGAGGATGATTCCAGAAGCCATGATATGAACATCCAGGAAGACTGGGCTGCAGTTGCCTAGAAGTCCCTTCCTACCAGTGCCCAGTGAATCCTGGGACATACTGTCATATCGTATAGGTATGTAGTGAAGGGATGCATTAAGGAAGAGCAAGGATGGCTATTTTATGAGTCAACGGCAAGTCTGGGACTAGAAGATGGACCCCTGGCTCCTCTTTTCACCTATTATGTCACAAACCCACTTTAGGCACTTTGGAGTCTCCAAAGTAAATAGACAAAACACTCCATGAAACTTTATCTCCAGACTAAACCTGCTAACGAGTCCTAGATTATAGAGGATGATGAATGTGCATTTTTCTAGTAGTCATGCTAACATTCTTCCAACATAAAATACCGTTGCTGCTCTAAACTAAAATAAGCATTTACAATTTCCTGAAGTTTTTTTTCGAAAGTGCATCAGCAATTATATTTAAATTTTAAAGTCAGCTGAAATGCAAGGCCAGACTGAATTCCAAGGCTGATCCATGCCAGCACATTAAAGTGAAGAGGTTGCAGCTGGCCAAGCTTGGAAAGAAAGGATCCCTAACAGGACAAATTGAGCAAGCTGTTGACAATGACCTTGCAATTGAGTATGTTCTGAGATTAGTTTAAAGGGAAAAAAAGAAAGGATTCCTCAAGCCCTAAATCATTTATTAGCTTAGGGTATGACTGATAGAGTTCCCAGCCCAGAAACAGAAGTTCAAATCTTGACTCTCCGGGATGTCTGTGTTCAAGCAGAGAGTTCAGTTCCAAGACCAGTGGATCCAAGGAGCAAACATGATGAATTCCATTTTTACTACAAATTTCAAGGAGGATTACTTCAAAAAAGAAAGGAAGGACATGCTGAGGGAAGGAAACTGAAATCAATACACCCATGGTGACGGATTCAATTGGAATAAGAAGAAAGTTCATTGGTGTATCACCAACAAATTCGCTTGCTTTAAGATGATATTTTGAAGGAGCATAAATCTTATGGGTGACTCACATAGCCACAGAACTACACTTGGGTTGTTTTATCCAGGAGAAATGATAGATCTGTCTTGCTGTGAGTTCACACCTGGCCCCCTTTTGATCCATGACAAACACAGGCAAGATAGCAACTGACAAGAGATTGTTAGTTCCTTAAACCCAGCTCTGTCCTATAGTGCAGAAGAAAATAATAAAATTGTGAGGGAGACGTATTTGGTGTTATTGCCACTATTATATAAAAGAACTTAAAGCTTTCTTGTTAATTGTCTTTATAAATTATTTTTTTAATTTTAATTAAAAAATCCTTTTTCCTACAGCAAAATTTTTGGTATTTTGGTTTCAGACTTCGATCTGGAATCCAAGCCACTGTAACAACGACACATTAAAAAAAGGCTGATTTGACCAACACACGCTCCCTATTCCATGCCTCAGAAGCCACTGCAGTTTGTATGAATAGGTAAAAACTGTCAGATTTTATGAAGACATCTTAAGTAGTAGATGACCTTGTCCTTCACACAGGCCCACGGACACAGCATGTCTGGCCCACAGTATAGATTCTGGTTCTTTTGACAGAAAGTCAGAACAGATTTTCATGAGTTTGTATGCCTTGTCTCCACCAGCTTCTGGGCTCCGGTGGCTTCACCTTGAAGAGGTTGTCAAATTCTACCCAGCAATCAAAGCTTGCAGGTTGAGACAGTTTTATTTTCTTTCCACACGTTTGTTTCAAATGAAAGGATTGACAGAAGCCCAGGTTCAATCCAGAGAATGTGAAAGAAAAAAAAAAAGACCTAACTACTAGCCTTTCATAAGCGGGTCCCCTGCTGCACCAAGCTTCCTGGCATGGGGCATGAGCATTTTGAGTCCCCAAAGATGGCCTTCCCTTTGTTAGAATTAATTCTGGAGGTAACTAGAGCAACATTTGGCGAAAGTCCTGTAAAATAGGTCACCTACCACAAGGGAAAGGGGAGAAGGTACTCCAAGGGTGGGTGGAAGTGAGGGCAGATCACAATTCCGAGAGAATAGGGTTTAGTGATTGGTACACAAGGAAACTGTGCCCAAAGACCTTTTCAAAGGGCCGAAGAAAGAAGTCTTTGTTTGCATGAGTGATTGAATCTGCCTCCATTACCTTCTTTTACACATCACGGTATCCCATGACCCACCACGCACACTGTTTAGGGAGGTGAGCGTCATGTGATACAGCTTAATAAACACAAAGATGTCAGATTGGTGTTCTGTTCCCAGCTCCTGTCCTACTTGCCGTATCCTCTGGTAAACATCACAGCGCCCCTGTTCTGGGCTCCGCTATCGCCCAGGCACAGTTGAATGAATTAGGTACCATCTTAAGTCCAGCTGCGAATCAGCTACTGCTATTTTTGTGAAGCCAGAATCTATGTTACCCCATCCTCATGTCTATTACCTGATTTCACTGATTCTCAGAGGACCTGTGAGCCCACGACCATGGAACTTCCCGCAGGTACCTCTATCCTGTGCTCCGTCTTTCAGTGAAAGGTCATTTCCAAAACACCTGTCCAGTTAGATTGCATACATGTCGATTGACCAAGGTCATTTGGAAAACAGAGTGTAATTTTCTTTTTTGGGACTCAGTTTAAAAACAAGTGTACACTGAACAAAGGTATTTCTTGAGATGAGCTTTGTATTGTTCTGTTACAGATTTTGAAGTTCATTCTAGAAAATGGCTAGGGGCATGCTTGAACCCTTTTAGAAAAGCAAAATACAATTACTCATTATGCCAGCAATGGTTAATAATTGTGTAATCTCTCATATACTTGTTGTCTGACTATTTTGTATGGTTTTGCTTTTTACAGCTACTTCACACAGTTATAACATTGAATCTATTATTTTGGGGAATTGTTTTTACTTAGTAAGAACAGTTAGTAGCATCACTGTTTTCTCATCAGGACAACAGATCTGGGGGGCTATATAAGCTGTCCGGAATGAGACAAACACATTGCCTCAGAAGTAGTTGGGGTTTGTTTTTAAGGAGCTGACTAAGCCTAATAAAACCAAGACGTGTTCTTTTAAAGATGGAATGCAAACTTAATCTCAACAATGGCAAATGACAAAGTAATTATTTGTTTTAATTTAAAAAAATTTTATTTTATTTTTGAGAGACAGAAAGAGACAGAACATGAATGGGGGAGGGGCAGAGAAACAGGGAGACACAGAATCAGAAGCAGGCTCCAGGCTCTGAGCTGGCATCACAGAGCCCCACTCGGGGCTCAAACTCATGGACCACGAGATCATGACCTGAGCTGAAGTCAGAGGCTTAACTGACTGAGCCACCCAGGCGTCCCAACAACAAAGTAATTAAAACTTAAAATTAATTTTAAAAATATAAACTGAATCTTAAAATTAAAAATTAAAAGTAATTCAAACAAGAGTTGTTATATAGCTTTCCACAGAATAACATTCTGTTGCAGAATGTTTGTCATTGGTTTAGCAAAGCAGCAATAGAGTGAGTGGTTCTCAGCCCAGGTCGCTTTTGGCCCCAGGGACATTTGGCAACATCTACAGATATTTTCAATGGTCACAGAGGGCACAGGGGTGTGGGGGATGGAAAGGAGAGAATTCTCCCAACAGGCGTCCAATGGACAGGGTTTAGAGACTCTGATAAACATCCTATGATGTACAGGATGGACCCTCACAACAAAGAATTAGTTCTTTGCCCCCAGATACCAACTGTGTTAGGGTTGACAGACCCTGTGTTGGTGTATTTTAATGGTATTTTCACATTAAAAAAAACCCAAAACCTGAAAAGTGAGGTGCATATATATAGAAAAGTAAGGCAAATATTCCTAGGAGAAATTTATTTAAATTTAAAGTATTTTACCTAACTCTTACCCAGGACACCTCATTTTAAGATGATTTTCGAAGCCGTTAATTGTTTATCATTCAACCAGGGACACTTCTTGTGGGTTTATTATTACGTTTAGATTTCATAGTGAAACTGACAGGGAAATATTTATTCTGCATCGGGAAATTCTGCTCTGATAATAAACTTCCTCAGAATGCAAGTTTTGTTTCTTCCTGAGGATTCTTCGTTTTTCTGAACTTTCTCTTGCCTCTTTATTGCCGAGGTTTTGTAAATAAGTCTGGGCCACACGCAGCCACTTCTTTACTCTGAGGTTGTTCATGAGAATCATCCTTTTTTTTCCTAATTCATCTCTTTCCCTTGCAGATGGGAAGATCTTACAGGGATGAGACAGAGCTTAATCCCCCAAACCTGCTTAACGTGTAGATTTTTTCCCCCCTGAAGGCCAAAAAGGACACCAATTAAAGCCAGTTACAGACTATATTCAGACTTCTCGTATTTTTACCGCATTCCCGTAAAAGTTCCTCTCCAAAGAAATTTGGTCCAGAGATGGAATGAAAGAATGAAAGACATTTTATTTTCTCTCCTAGCTGTTGGCAGTACTTCACTCCTATGTGTCTGAGGTTGTTTTCATCTCTCCAAGTGCTTTGATATTTGTGAATGTGGCTACATGGCTTTAAAGGAGCAATGATAACTCATGCTAATTATTCAGCTTGTATATTAATGCTTGACAAGAAAGAAAAGAACTTCTTCTTCCTTGATGATGGTTGTAAAACTGAAGAAACCCAGGAGGTACTGAAAGATCTGTGTTCTTGTGAGCAAGAAGGTTCTATTTCACAGAGTTCCGGCATCTAAATCATCACCACGAGCATCTGGCCACAGCGGTGCTCACCCTTTGGGGTTTCCAGCCAATGGAAGACCAGGCCTGAGATACCTTGTTCTTTTATCAGGCCTGGGGGTCTCCCCCTTGTTTCGTGGTTGGCCACAAGTCTCAAAGAGGATGAAGACCTTCTGTCTCCTTCTCCCTGTCTCATGATCTTCATTTCCTAGCACGGATGAGATTTTACTAAATCAGACAATCTTATGATCATTTAACATTCCCACCCCTGGGTCTCATGGAAGCTTGCAGTTGAACTTGGGGTGGGGGGGAAGGACATCACAATGACTTTCTTTCAACTTCCACTGGATATTTGGAAGTTCAAACACATTAAATGTGATGCACTGAAATATACATAGGATATTAATGAAATTATGTGATCGACAATTTAAACAGTGAGGTTAGTTTAGGGAAGGGGAGTAAATAACCATGTCGTTTATATTTTATTAAGTCTATAGGTTGCTTTGAAGTGGGTCTGGAATAAGTAGTGTATACGTCTCTTCAGTTCATTCTTTGGAATGTAGTGATTTCCTTTGAAGACTGAACAGAAGGTCCTAGAGAAGAAAACAGCATGAGGAAAGCCACCTGGCAGGGCAGGACAGAAGATCTTGAGGGAAGCTGTTTAAAACTCTCTGGAGATGGGTCCCATCCCTGCAAGTCGGCAGAGTGGTCATGCCCCTCCTTCTCCGAGACCCTTACCTGGGACCTTCCTCAGGGGCTGTGTGATCTCTTCTTTGGGTGGAGGACCTGGATGTCCCGGTCGGCCAAGCCCAAGGAAAACTGGGACATCAGACTCAGACCACTTTCCCTCTTGTTTGCCATGGTTTTTTTTTTTTATGTTTATTTATTCTTGACACAGAGAGAGAGAGAGAATGTGTGCTAGCAGGGTCAAGGAAAGGGGGAGACACAGAATCAGAAGCAGGCTCCAGGCTCCGAGCCGTCAGCACAGAGCCCGACATGAGGCTCGAACCCACAAACCATCACTTGAACCGAAGTCGGATGCTTAACCTGCTGAGCCACCCAGGAGCCCCTCGTTTGGCATGTTAGACTTCTACTCGGAAAGAAAATAAATCCTTTGGTGTCTCGCTTCCATACCGAGTTTTTCTTCAGAAGAAATGACATCCAGTTTAGGGGCCAAAGAGCTGATAAAGAGGTGAGTTTTACCTTGTAGTGAATTTGTGCCAAAATTCAGGATATCACATTACAGAATTTGCCAAAAAAGAATATAAAAGACGAGAAAGAAAATGAGCAATGTAGCATTCTCTTCCTTAAGTCCCATTCTTCAGAGAAATACAGACAACATGTCATAATACCACGACACAAATACCTGTCGCTAATTCCATCCAGCTGTGACAATGCTCCCAAGATCGTATTAACAGATGTGCTTTTTGGGACTTAGCCTGTTCCTTCCTCATTTTTAGGGATTTTAATGGGTATTTTCTAGTTCTTTCTCTAGAGTAATTCCCCTCCTTCAATTACCCTGGATATCCTTGATACAGCAGCACTAAGGACAAGTCTCGGAACACGACCTCTCCCCCCGCCCCAAATCCATATGATTATTTTAGTTCTTTCAATTTTCTCCTTTTCCAAAATCATTCAACAAAGCAACTTAGGAGTAAATACACAGGCTGACTTGAGGCTCACCATTTCTTTCTCCTTGTTTTATGCAGAAGTAATAACACAAGCAAACAATTATCAGGGAAAAAAAAGAACAGTGAGAAGGAAAAACACTAATAACCATATGCTTGGATAATAGTCATAGATGGGAAACTCGATTCTGAAGGGAAAGAAAAATGTCAGTGGAATCTTCTGAGCGTCGGGTGGGGTCATTTAACCTTCCCAGTGGACTAAATACTGATATCAGGGACAATGAGCAAAGAGAGGGCTCTGAGTGCCAGAGCTAAGATCAGAAGCTGGGGGTTTTAGTTGGTTGGGTTTTACCTTCAAGACGGAGCCCTCTCTTTCCATGCTGCTCCTTCCCGGGTTTGTTGCTTATAACCCAAGGCCATGTAATCATTGTGACACCTGCGTGTCCTATTTAGAAGGACACATCAAGGGTCTCATCTGCCCATGCCAACAAAAGCAGACCAATCCCAAGACAAGGGTCTCTGCAGGTAGAATCCTAACTGTGGAACTTAGCCTATACACCTTAAGCGGTTTTGTTAAAAGGCAGATTCTGACTCAGGGGGTCTGGGATAAGGCCTGGTGTTCTGCATTTCCAACAAATGCCCATGTGATGCCAAAGCTGTGGGTCCAGAGGCCACACCTGCAGCTGCAGGGGGACCATTGGCAGAGGAAGAGACAGACAAGCTCTTGGAAAGAGGCTGAAGATAAGGAGCCCAAGGAACAAACCCGTCTTAAAAAGTAAGACCTGGGTCCCCTGGGGCAATGCGTTCCATGAATTTCTTTCTCTTTTTATTTTTTTTTTTTCTGTTTTTACTTATTTTTGAGAGGCAGCACAAGCAAGGGAGGGTCAGAGAGAGAGGGAAATACAGAAACAGAAACAGGCTCCAGGCTCTGAGCTAGCTGTCAGCACAGAGCCCGATGCGAGGCTCAAACCCACAAACTGTGAGATCATGACCTGAGCCAAAGCTGGATGCTTAACCGACTGAGCCACCCGGGCGCCCCCCATGAATTTCGAAGCCATTGGCAAAGCACCATGAAGTCTAGGATACTGTTGTGATTGTCTTTTTTTCCTCAGCAGGTCTGGGGCTTCCTATCCACCCACAGGGCCGCAGAGTCCACAGCTGTTTTGTTTGGACAGGCTGGTGGTGAAGTCTGAGCTACACAAAAGGCTTATCATCAACATGAGGCCTTTTCTCTGACAGCTGTTTTCCTTCCCGGCCACAGGGCTCCGGCCAAAGGGCTTGCTGAAGAAAGCACTGGTAGAATCAGCAAGCTGTGGTAGATGCCTGGTGGGAGTCTGTCCGTCTGTCTGTCTCTCACAAACACACACACACCCCATAATGATCGGGAGCCTAATTTCATCCCTGCACTAGAATAAACATAGAATAAGTCGTTTGATCCATTTATCGGTTTCGTTCACAAAAGCCGGGGGGGGGGGGGGAAGCAGGACTAAGTTATTTCCTATCATCAAACAAGGAATTTCTATCCATTACAAAGAGTCATGTTCAAGTCCCACGGCAAAATCCGCTGCGTGCGTCCATGCCCACGCCTGAACCGCATGCACGAGGCTGGACATAGGAAATCCGTATCAGGTATGTGAGTGCCAGGGCTAGCAGAAGCGATCAAAATCGGGGTTCTTGTCAGCCGTGTGTAATTGAGAGGAAGAGGCGCCTTCAGCGACTTCCTTTGGGGACGGTTTGTCTTGTGCTGGTGAAGTGCTCCCCCTGGTGGCCCAGGAGTTGCTATGTCTGCGATTCCATTCTGTAGGGAACAAAATGTGCTCTGGAGGCAATCCGGCAGCTTCGGGTATGCACAGATGTCCTCCAGGAAGAAAGCGAACTTTTCAGTGCCCCGAACCCACACTGAACGCCTCGCTCGGCCCCTGCCTGATTTCGAGCCCAGCCTTCCTGCAAGGCACAAAGGCCTCACCCTCCCACGCTGCTGGCCTGGTCACATGTGCTCCGATTAACGGGTGTTTTGCAATTGTGGCTCCGTACAGATTTGAGAGATGTGGCACACTCTAGTTCTGCATTTCATTGTGGTCGCCTTTAAAATAAATCTGGACATTGACACAGGGAAGATGACCCAGAGCGGGGAGACTCTTTTGTTGTAAAATCATCCTTTTCTCTTACTTCCGGTCTCCTTCACCGCCTGTCTCCAAGGTAGGCATGTTGATTGTGGTTAATTGATGTCTAGATCTCTGTTCTCCATACCTGCTCTGAACATAATCGTTAGTTTTATCATTTGTCTAAGATCGTTTCTACCAGTAATATATATTTCCGTGGCAGTTAGAGAGTTTCTGTTGTTGTTTTCCTTAAAGAGACGTTCTGTGTGCCCTGCGGTGCAGGGACAGATCTTGCAGGCCAGGCAGAGATGAGACTCTGTGGCAACTTGCAGTCTTTCGAACATTCTGCAACGGATAGCATTGCAGCCTTAGTCCAAACAGTGTATAAAGCTAAATAAGGAGGTATTTTAAATATTTATTTAACAAGACATATTTTAAATAACCTACATATGTAAATAGAGCGTTCTTAGCCTGTACATTATTGCCAGGTCGATTCTCATGTTCTGATATATAATTAATTACCGGTTTATTCCTCTGTAAACCAAAGCAGGGAATAAATCAGCGATGCCAGGTCACTGATGTCAGCAAAAATTGTAATACCCTCTTGTCAGTGGGTCTGTGAAAGGGGAAGAGAGACTGTGTAAAATCTTTGGGGGTGGTGTGCCAAACTGTGTCCAAAAGGCAAGTTTTTACCCCAATTTTAGTTGCTTTGTCCTGATGTCTGGACTTTTTTTGGGGGCCACATAGGTGGGCATGGGGCACACGTTTTCTAGTTTAAAACAAACTCATAAAGCAGTGTGATCTATGCATTTTATAGGGTAGAGTCACCTAAAGTAGACACATAGTGTGACTATTTTAAGCATCACTACTATACCTAGAAGCAAGAACATCACAGACACCAATAATCTTGGTAATTTATGGTTAGTTGAAAATTTGAGTCTTTGTAATGCCTCAGCAATGTCTGTGAACCTATTTTTAATTCTTTGAGATAAATTATAAATAAATAAATAAATATATATATATGTATATATATCCATTTGAAATAACTATCTATCTTCTGTTTTTTTTTAATTTAAAAAAATAACTATCTATCTTCTAAACTTTTCCACTGAAAATCTCTAAAGGACAAAAGTGTTGAACATCAAATTTTTCATGAGGATGAAGAGATCCCATTAGGGAATAAAATTAAACAAAATATGGCATCTTTTCTTTTTAGATTTACTTTCTGACGATGAAAAATGAATAATCATCTCAGGTACCTCAGCAAATTTTTGGCTTGGGTCAATGGTGAGACAATGGGTTTCTTGTAACTGTAATGCAAAGGCAACCCAGCCCAGGGTTCCGATTTCCAGTTCTGTGAATTAGCTTGCCAACTTCATTCTAGCCAGTGGATTAGCAATACTAATTATCTTGGCCCCCGGCCAAAACATCTGGAAAATTTAGTGTGAGAATCATTTAAAATAATTTGTTCGTGCCTTTTAGACAAACCAACCCATTGGTGAACTGACCTTTTCACCATCCCCCAGTTGTCTTGCCACATGCTAACACATTTTGTATTAAATTTGCATTAGATCTTTTTGCCATTTTGCATTGGGAAGAAGCATTAAATCTTTGGTAAAAGAAATATCAGCGACGGTAAAACGGTTCGGGTTTTGAGATTGGGATGGTCATTAGATGCATTCTTAGATGCGGTGTCATCTCTCCACGTGACGGTCTTATTTTGGTCTTTAGAATAAGTGCCCTTTTTGTAGTTTATAGGGCCAGGGAGACATAAATTAGTCTTAGCAGTTTCTGAATGAAGGACCCTTATGCAGTTATATAAAGAGGAAAATTAAAGGTTAAACATTGCTCATCCACCATCTTTCAGATTCTTTCTATGGCTTCAGGAGATGTCACGGGCAATACTTACTTTAATGTAAACACAGAAAGGTTCAGGGAATTGGTTTTTTAGAGTTTTAATACATTTTTAGATTTTCCATGACCAATATATTAGTTTCTAGAAATGAAAATGATGATTGAGTTGAAGCCTCCATATCAGTATGGAAAAAGAAAAAGAACGTTCTCCTAGTGGCAATACAAGGATCAGGTTGTCTTCGCATTAAATATTATCAAGAACAATAACTCTGTTTTTACCTTGTGTGATTTTAAAGAGTCCTGGGAAAGGTAGAGTACACATTTATTTTTAATTAAAAAATTTTTATTTATTTATTTTTTTATTTTACTCCTCACGCTATGTGCAGGGAAAACCCTGGAGGTTATTTATAAAACAAGCATTAGAAGGCTCAGAAAGGGGAAGAGAAGAAGGCAGACCGACCAGGGATCTCAGGACCCAAGGAAGGACACGGTGGTAAGTTTTCTGAGTTCTTGTTTTTTTTTCATATATATTAGGCCTGGAGTAAAAGAAGCCAACAACTCAAAGTAAATGAGTAAACAAACAAACAAATAAAAAAATAAATAGAATAGAATTTTGATGGTTTCCTGTCTCACATTCGGGTCTTTTAGACTTAGCGGGAGTCATGCTAAGCGAAATAAGTCAGGCAGAGAAGGACAGATACCATATGTTGTCACTCATAGGAGAAACCTAATAGGAGACTATAGGAATGGGAAAGGTGGGCGGAAGAGTTCGGGAGAGGGAGTGAGGCAAATCATGAGAGACTTTTGAATGCTGAGAACAAACTGAGGGCTGAAGAGGGAGGGGGGAAGGGGAAGGGGAGTGATGGTCATGGAGAGGGGCACTTGTAGGGAAGAGCACTGGGTGTTATATGGAAACCAACTTGGTAATAAACTATATAAAAAATAAAATAAATGGATAAATAAATTACAACCCCTCTAAAAATAAAATAAATAAATAGGAAACTTGTATTCTAAAATAAATAAATAAATAAAATAAATAGACTAGAATAGAATACCAACAGCTCAAAAACAGTAATAGGCACTGACAAGAAGACACCCAACAAAAGCCTGTTTCCTGTAGCCAAAGGAACAGGAAAAGGACAACCTCTCAAGACATAAAGCATTTGGACAATAACTACTGTATCCTAGCAAACATCACAAGAAATAACTGGGTGATGTCAGAGAAGGCTGAGTAGGGACCTGGGACTTTCATCCCTGCTGCAATAAAGAGCCCTTACCCCTGTGGTGTTGGTGGAGGTCACATGCAGAGCAGTAACACGGCATTCCTACCCCTCCAACAAGCGAAATGTCATTGGAGGTCCACTGGGGAGCCGAAACAGCCATCTCTACCCAACAGTAATGAGGAACATTCTCCCTCCCAGATGTCAACAGAAGCCAGTGGGGAAGCTGAATATCTTCTCCCATCTGGCAGTAATGAGGGAACACATCACCCTTCTTCTACTAGCATGGTGTCAGAGGAAGCCAGTTAAAAGAAAAGTTTTAAATAAGATCCAGAGTCTCCTAACATGCTACTCAAATGTTCAGGATTCAATCAGAAATCACTCATCACACCAAGAACAAGGAAGAACCCAAACTGAATGAATAAAAGACCATAAATATATGCTAACATCAAAATAACGTAGATGTTAGAATGATCTGACAAGGATTTAAAAGTAGCTGTTATTAAAATGCGCCAGTGAGCAATTACAAACATTCTTGAAACTAGTGAAAAAAAAATATTAAGCTTCATCAGAGAAATAGGAGCTCATAGCAAAAATGAAAAGATAAAAATGAACCGAGTAGAATAATTTTTGAGCTAAAAAATAAACAAAAACACAAAAACTCAACATATGGGCTCAACAACTAAACAAACGGCAGAGACAGTGGGAAGGATCAGTGAACTGGAAGATAGGTCTATATAAATTGTTTAGAATGGACAACAAAGAAAAAATAGACTGAAAGGGCAGATGAACAGAACTTCAAGGATGTGGGGGACAATTGTGAAGGTTCTAACATTTGCATTACCAGACTTCTAGAAGGAAAGAAGAGGGCAGGACTAAAAATGTGTTCTAGGAAATAAAGGCTGAAGTCTTCCAAAACACATAAACTTTCAGATTTTAGAAGCTGAGTAAATTTCAATCAAGATAAACTCAAAGAAATTCTTACTAAGACATATTATAGCCAAACTTCTGAGGACTAAAGACAAAACAAAAATAAAAACAAGACTTTAAAAGACAGTGCGGGGGGTGGGGAGGAAAGATACCCTTATTTGTAGGAGCAAAGATAATTCAAATGACTGGAGTTCACATCAGAAGCCAGGGACATCATGAAGAAGTGACCTACATTTTTTCAAGTTCTGAAAGGAAAAGAGTCTCAAACTCAAGAGCACTATCTGGTGAACAATCTTTTATGAATGAGGGAAAATCAAGAAAATCTCAAGTGAAAGAAAACTAAGAAAATGTGTTGCCAGTAGACCTACCCTAAAAGAATGGCTAAAGAAATTGTCTAAGCAGAAAGGAAATTGTAGAAAGAATTCTGGATCATCAGGGAGGAAGAAAAAACACAATAAGCAAAACTATGGGTCAATATAATTGGTTTTTCTTTTCCTCTTGATTTTTCTAAATTATGTTTGAGAGTTGAAGGAAAAGTTACAACTGTCTCATAATGTTCTCAATGTATATGAAAGAATTATCTAACAACTGTTTTATAAAAGGATAACTTATGAGTCAATCTTTTACCTTTCATTCACATGGGTAAAAAGTCTATTAAAAGTCGAGTGTGATAGTTTATGAATATAAAGAATAATACCAAGAGCAACCATTGAACAAGTTATGCAGAGATACATTAAAAACATGTAACAAATAAAAATAGAACTATAAAACTTCAGTAACATATAAGAAAGCAGAACAAATAAAGGAAAAAGAAAAAACAAGACAAAAAATAAGTTGATGTCAAATTTTAGTTCTAACAGATAAATGGTTATATTAAATGTAAAAGGTCTAAATATACCAATTAAAAACAGATTGGTAGAACCGATTAAAAAAACATGACCCAATTATATGTTGTCTACAAGAAACTCACTTCAAATATAAAGCTATAGATAGGTTGAAGTAAAAGGGAGAAATAAAATATATCATGTAAAATTAAGCTACATAGTGATAAAAGGGTCAACACACAAGGAAGACTCAGAAATCCTAAATGAATGTTCACCAAACAACAGAGTTACCAAATATATGAAGTGCCAACTGATGAAACTTGGAAGACCAACAGACAGATTCATAATTATAATTGGAGAGTTGCATCCCTTTCTTGACAATTGATAGAACACTTAGACAGGAAATCACTCAAGGTATACACTATCAATGGACAGGATCCAACTGACATGTATAGCGTATGGAACAGCAGCATAATGCATATTCTTTCCAAGGGCTCACAGAGCATATACTCAGATAGAGCAGGGGTGCCCTTGTGGCTCAGTTGGTCAAATGTCCAATTCTTTATTTTGGCTCCCCTACTCATATTCTCTCTCCTCTTTCTCTCTCTCTCTCTCAAAAATAAATAAAATTAAGAAAACATTAAAAGAAGTAAAAGGCAAGCTATACACTGGGAGAAACTTTATAAAGCACCTATATCCAACAAACGATTTGTATCTATAATATGGAAAAAACCATCACAACCCAACAGTTAAAAATTAGTACAAGAAAGGATGTTTTGCATCGTTAGCCATTAAAAAGATATAGATTAAAACCACAGTTAGATATAATCACCTTCTACATGTCTGAATGGCTAAAACAAGCAATAGTGAAAACGACAAATGCTAACAAGCATACAGAGAAACTGGATCGTTCATTAAATTGCTTAGGGAAAAGTAAGATAGTACAACTCTAGAAAACAGTCTCCCATTAAAAAAAAAAAAATCTAAACATTCAACTACCCTATGATCCAGCAATTGCACTCCACAGCATCTATATCAGATAAATAAAAATGTGTGTCACACAAAAACTTGTACATGAATGTTTTTGATATTTTTATTTGCAAGAGTCAGCAACCAGAGTCAATTCCGATATCCTTCCGTGGGCAAATGGTTACAGAGACTGGTGCCCGCATAACAATAAAAAGCAACTCATTGTTAATACAATCCTTGTAATTCTATATAAAATACATATTCAGTGTTGTTTTTGATATAAAAATATATTCAATTTCAGTAATCTTCTAGACATGGAATTAAAAAAATGTTACACGATGTTTAATTCCATGTCTAGAACATTACTTAAATGACAAAATTGCAGAAATGGAGAACAGAGTGGGTGTTAAGGGGGATGTAAGGGTGGAGGGAAGTAGATATAGTTACAAAAGGGCAATATTAAAAATCCTCATGATGATTGAAATGTTCTATATCCTGACTGCATCAATGTCAGTATCCTGTTTCATTATATTTTCCTATTATTTTCCAAGATGCTACCATTGTGGGAAATGTGGAAAGTATCATTCTGTATCATTTATTACAATTGCAAGTAAACCAAAAACACCTTAAAAAGTTTAATTAGGGGCACCTGGGTGGCTCAGTAAGTTATGTGTCTGACTTCAGCTCAGGTCATGATCTCATGGTCTGTGAGTTTGAGTCCTGCATTGGAGCCGGTGCTGACAGCACAGAGCCTGGAGCCTGCTTCAGATTCTGTCTCCCTTTTTGTCTCTGCCCTTCCCTTGCTTGCACTCTGTCTCTCTCTCAAAAACAAATAAACACTTAAAAAGTTTTAATTTAAAAAATGTCCTGCAAGGGGCGCCTGGGTGGCTCAGTAGGTTGAGCCTCCGGCTTCGGCTCAGGTCAGATCTCACATTCGTGGGTTCGAGCCTGGGTCGGGCTCTGTGCTGACAGCTAGCTCAGAGCCTGGGGCCTGCTTCTGGTTCTGTATCTCCCTCTCTCTCTGACCCTCCCCCTTTCATGCTCTGTCTCTCTCTGTATCAAAAATAAATTAAAAAAATTTTAAAAAAATGTCCTGCAAGACTTATAATCAATAGTTCAATTACTCTGGGCTTAAAGTAGTAGTAGTAATAATAATAATAATAGCAATAGAGTACAACACTTGAATCTTCCAGAGCCCTGGACAAATATGTTCAGTCAGTATGCGCCTACTTCCACATCAGATAAATGACCATAATAACACCTGCCTATTTATTTTAGTAGCTGTAGTCAGGATAAAATGGCAACATAATCATGATTCTAAAAGTGTTTCATAATTCTTTCAATATCTCAAGAAAAAGAACTGACGCTTGTTGGTTTGTTGGACACAAACAGTGCCCCGGGCTGTAAGCTAAGTTAAATGTGTTCCTTACTTGTATTTCTTTGGTAGCATTTTATGTGAAACTTTTAAAAGCATGGCCCCTAATACTTATGACACAGTAGGTAGTATTTAAAGCAGCACCACTAAAAAGAAATTCCTATTTTTCGTCCTATCTGTCTCAAGAGTTTAAGAGTTTCCAAGTCCAGAGGCGCCTGGGTGGCTCAGTCGGTTAAGTGTCTGGCTTTGGCTCAGGTCATGATCTCATGGTTCATGGGTTCGA
The DNA here is from genome assembly GCF_006229205.1 of Suricata suricatta. Classification (NCBI taxonomy): domain Eukaryota; kingdom Metazoa; phylum Chordata; class Mammalia; order Carnivora; family Herpestidae; genus Suricata; species Suricata suricatta. The sequence continues at coordinate 126,994,706 of NC_043708.1, forward strand.
GCCCCACATCAGGTTTTGTGCTGACAGCTAGCTCAGAGCCTGGAGCCTGTCTTTGGATTCTGTGTCTTCCTCTCTCTCTGATCCTCCCCTGCTCACACTGTCTCTCTCAAAAAAATAAATAAAACATTAACAAAAAATTAAAAGAAAAAAGTTTCTAAGTCAGCGTCTGCGCTCTTAGCTCAGATTTCATCATGCTGCACCTCCAGGGACCCTCTGACTCTCCTTTCCTTACACATACCAAGCAGAAGCTTCCATCTTGGCCCCTCCTTACCCTTCCCTTGCTTGGAACAAGTGTCCTGCAGCACACTGCTTCCCTGCTTTGCATTTCTCCCTCTGCAGTGGCTCTTTTCTATTGATGAATTAGGCCAGTGTGCTTGGTCCCTTTCTCCTTCAGGTACCACCCCTGCCCTGCCACCACGATTGTATATTTAGATTGGAGAAAGACAGAATCTGAGTTTGTCGGTATCAGGGTGATCCTTTTTACATTTCTTTTATCATCGCCATTTTACAATGGAGGAAGTATTAGTGATCTACTGAGAACACACAGCAATGTTAATTTAGGCTACCTAGGAAATATTGAAGTGACAGAAGAATGAATAGTCTACATTCTGCATAGTTTTTTCTCTTTTCTGGTTTCTGCCCTGAGACTACATTACTAAAAATCCATTTATGCATTTATTGACTCATGTGTTTATTCATTCATGTGGTCATTTCATCACTCATTCAACAATGACCTGACACCCACTAATGGCAAGGTCCTATGCTGAAGCGTAGGGATATGACGATGCTTACAATATAATTCTGAGAGCCACACCTGAGAACAAGAATAATGGGAATATGGTTCATGGCACAAGAGGTTTGGAGCTGTCGTGGGAACACAGAAGAGGAAGTGTATCAGCATGGAGGCTTCTAGAATCACCTGGACAAAGTGGTAAACTCAGAGGCCAGGCATATGACAAATTCCCAAGGTGGGGACTGAAGGAACCGTGCTGACAAAATTTGATGGAACACATTTGATTTGCGAGCATAATTCACTCAGGGAACCTGCTTGTAATCCAAAGCACTTGTATATCAAAGTGAATTTCCCCATAAGAAATACTGGAAACTCAGATGATTCGTTCCACAACCCCGAAATATTCATATTAAAATGATTACCATACTCTCATAGAATACACAATGATAAAGAAAATGCAAACTATAAAGAAAAATAAAATAACCTGCACTTACCTTTGAAAATCTTCATGGCTGGAGTGAAGGTGACCAGAGAGAGGAGGGTCCTTGTGTAGGACGACTGTCACTGTCACCAACAGAGTCACTATCTATTGGCTCAATGGAATCTTTTTCTTTTCCTGCAACAAAGAAGCTATCCAATGACACTTGCTTTTGCTTCCTTTTGAGAATTTCATTGGAAAGGTGACATTACATTCACAATCACCCACAATCCCGCAGCAAGAGAGAAAGAGAGAGAGAGAGAGAGAGAGAGAGAGAGAAGAATCATTGGCTCAGCTGTGACCATGTGACATTCAGCATCACATACTATTTGTATTGTGGACATCATTTGTTTCTCAAATTAAAATTTATTAGAGATGTAGAGATGTTTGCTCGTCTTGTGGAACACTCGAAGAACAAGTTACTCACAACTCAAGGTTTTACTGTATGTGGAAGTGGACCTAGCATTCTAGAAACTGGGAACATTATAAATAATGATGGCTCTATCCTGTGGGGTCCACCGTTGATGTGTAGCTCATACCTGGTTTGTTTCCTCATCTACTACAAGTCTCCTAGTCCAGGTCTTCCTTCTTTCTCTTCAAATCAAGTGCAATAACCGATTTAGTCTCTCTGCTTCTGCTCTGGCCCCCCACAGTCTTTCCTACATTCAGAAATCAGAGGGAGACAGAATGCATACATCAGTTCTGTATTCAATGACTTCCTGCTTCACTCAGACTTAAAGCAAAAGCCTTTACCTTGATGTGAAACCACATTTTTTAGCTGAACATTAGGATACTTTAGGGAGTTTTTAAAAAGTGTCAGTAGCTGGCCCCGAAGCCCTGTAATTCTGCATGATCTAAGGTGGTGCGTAGGCTCAGCTGGTGCATTCTCTCTCCCCCTCACTTGGTTTTGTCAGCTCCAGCATGAACTTTGCAGACGGACCTTTGCTGACACTTGGACTGAGCACCACTATCAAGTGCTTTTGCATCTTTGCTTTTTTTCATGGTAATCTTCATAATACCTACTGGCTCATGTGCTTATAGCCACCCCTCCGGCCACCCCCAGCACAGAAGACCAGCCTATGAGGTCAGATATTTTTACTTCTTTTGTTTATAGGTCTGTCCCCAGGGCCTATACAAGTACCTGGGGAACACAGGAAGCATTAAATAAATAAACTTGAATATAGATGCAATGGCAATGTGGGTGGAGGCAGGGTTTAACATATTTGAAGGAAATGGATGGAGAATGATAACAGAAAACAGAAAACTGGAGGTGGCTTTGTAAAAAGCAAGGAGCTAGTATGTTTTTCCTTAAGAAGGTGATGAAACTTAACCATGTTATGTTATGCTATGTTATTTTTAAATATTTATTTATTTATTTTGAGAGAGAGAGAGCATGAGCAAGGGAGGAGCAGAGAAAGAGAGGAAGAGAGAATCCCAAGCAGGCTCCATGCTGTCAGTGCAGAGCCTTATGTGGGGCTCGATCCCACAATTCCGTGAGATCATGACTTGAGCTGAAATCAGGAGTCAGACGCTCAACTGACGGAGCCACCCAGGCACCCCAAATCTTAATCATTTTAAACAGGAAGCTTCCCAGTTATGTTTGCATTTTAGGAAACTCACTCTTACTGTATTTGGGGAACGAATTAGTCCACCATAGTGTTAAAATGACCAGAAGTGGCTGCTAGGAAAACCCTTGCAATCATAATGAGAAAGCCTGAACAATGAAAGGACACATTTGAACATCATCTACGGAATGAAGGGGAAACTGAGCCCTTACCTAATTTAGTGACAAGCAGAACTATGAAAACTTGGTCACTTGTATTTTAGCCTTTGTAATTCACTGTTTCTCTTTTGCAGAAGCTTACCTTTCTAGTTAAATACAAATTAAGACAGGCTCAAAAAGTACAAATTTAAGGAGTGCCTTGGGGGAGCTCAGTTGGTTAAGCATCCAGCTTCAGCTTGTGTCATCTTCTTGCGGTTCCTGGGTTCGAGCCCCACGTTGGGCTCTGTGCTGACAGCTCAGAGCCTGGAGCCTGCTTTGGATTCTGTGACTCCCTCTCTCTCTCTGCCCTTCTCCTGTTCGTACTCTGTCTCTTTCTCTTTCAAAAATAAATAAACGTTAAAAAAATTTTTTTAATTATAAATTTAAGACACCTTTTAGCTCCTCTGGTGCTCGCGCTCTATTTCCTGTGTGAGGTATCAGTGATCCTGTGTCTCTCCTTTTGCATCTTTGCCTTATAGACTGTCCCACACATTTATCATCCCCATGTGAAAAAAAAAAATGCCTCATAACATCTGTGTCTGTTCTAAATCTCTTCCATTTTCCATTTATACACCATTGTCCTATAATCTTCTCAAAACTGAAAAAGAACTAAGGTATGATTTTAGCACAACCTCTATGGATTCATGTTATTATTATTTTTTCCCCAAACAAATAAGCGCACAATCAATGAGAAAAGATTCATCTGTAAAAGAACCCCCAAGGAGACCTCAACCCCTCACCCTTCTACCTTCTGCAAACCTGGCCTCCCAATGTTCTGTAGAGTCCCTCCCCTCCTCCCCACCATCCATTCAACCCAATCTTACTTTGGTTAAAGAAGTAAATCTAATTAAAGGAGCCCGGGAAATGGAAACTGTTTCGCAAGTTAAGGATCCTAGATCTGTGTTACTTTCACCAGCGATTGGGCTCACAAGATGGAAAATTCCTTGGGCCGCTAGGCAAAGCACTCTCAATGTTGTTGGAACATCTGGTTTTCTTTGTGTTAAATCCTTTCCACGAGGTGGGCGAAGGTTTTTATTCTAATTGAATTTGTAGTTCATTCCAGATAAAGATGACTTGCTTTTGGCTGATGCTGTTCAAATCAGGGGTCCCAGAGCCCCCGCCCCTCCCCGAAACTCCTTTGTACTCAAAAGTGATCAAAACAAGTGGTGGATACTTTGGTTTTAGTGAATCTCTGTTTATACGTTTAGGGCAGAGGGATATTTTCTGGGGCACACAATTCGTGACTTGGTCTTTTGAGTCCCGCTTGATAGAAATTGAAGGGCAGACTTCAATGTCTTAAATGCAATGGTTCTAACCGATTCAGCAAGGGCACAGGTGGGCTGTGGTTGGAGGATGGCTGACCCCTTTCCCTGTGAATGTTTATCTGGTCTTCGTTGATGCCAAGCCATTTGTTTATGCGTTTAGTCAAGCTTTCTAATATTTGCAGCAAAATTGGGTAAACAAATTAATATGTGGATGAACAAAATAAATTTAAGGCATACAAGTCACCCAGGGCCTTTTGCCATGCCACCTAATTGACATGTAGGCCTTTGGGAGATCATGTTTTCCTTGAGTTTACATTTTGGAAATTATGAAATAAAGGAAGACTATTAAAGTACAATTGCTTTGTTTTCCAGCCAACCCTGGGTGAATGAACCCTCCTCACGCTTCTCTCTCCTTCCTATAGAACTTTTTTTGGGACTATAGAATAGAAACTAAAACCAAGACCTAAAACCAGAAGTTAGAAGAAGGAAAAAGAAAAAAGAAAAAGAAAGGCATTCCATAGCTTATCAGGTAGCCTGAAATCTATCACTGTTCCTTTTTGGGTCACTTATCGAAGGCAATTTCCCATTTTTTTTTGGAGGCTTTGGACCTAGAAGAAGGGTAGAGACAACAGTCAAAAGCCACGGGCCAAGACTTTAAAGTAATTTTGGCATTTTCAAAGATAACTGATACTGATTAACTCTTCATAAGTTTTCCTGTTCTTATCACTCTTAGACACAAAGCCTGAATTCTTACTCTTCTCCTATAAAGATTCTGCACGGATTCTTGTAGCCAAGTCAGTTGTCTTCCATCTTGACCTTTTAAGATGCAGCATGGACATTTTAACCTATCGTTTCACTTTTTAAAATCCACTGACACTCTCTCCAAAGCCTTCTGCTGTTTATCTGAGCAATTCAAGGGCAGAAGGAACATGACTAATTCATTCTGAAAATTTGGAAGATACTCAACAAGTGATTTCTTACTTAATAAACTCAAATAGTTATGGAAGAGGGAAAAATGCATTTCTCTTTATTTGGTCAAAGTTGCAAGCCATTACATGCAATAATGAGAAATGTTGGCTAAGGTAGGTAAAATTAAATACAGCAGGAAAAGAAACTGCTAACTCAGGGTTAGAATAGATTGATTTCAATTTTTCTTTGATATAAATTACACTACAATCAACATCCATGGAAAAAAATTTTTGAGCACACCTTGGGTTATATTTATAATGTTAATTTCATGGCCAAAGGACATAAGCTTCGCTTTTCCATACTCTTAATAGCATTGCCTATTGTAATTAAGTTTATGAATAATTGATCGGTGCAAGTGATATCTCCTTTTTATTTTGTTATATATAAATACATATCAGTATTACACACATAAATACTATGTATGTGTATATAAATATATAGAGTCTGGGAAGGATAATTGGCCCCAAATTTTTACCTTCCCCGTACCCCTCATCTGCTATATGCCTTCGCAATACACTTTTACAAAAGGTAGAATATACTTCCCTTCTCTTGGCTTTTGCAGCGTGACTTCCTTTTTGGCCAAAGTGAAGTGAGAAATTAAGATGAAGAAGGACTTGAAATGACATTTTGGGGCTGGTCCTGCATCCTTGTTTTTAAATCATCCACGTGGCCCACCTGTCTGCCGGTCCCTGGAAGAGGAGGGGTCCCAGGCAGAGTAAATCAACTCTAGCACACTTGTAACATGAAGCTGAACCAATGCACCTGACTGAGAAAGACATGACCAAAAAGTAAACGTTTAATTGTTATATACCACTGAAAATCCGAGATGCGTTCTACCCCAGGAGCCAACTGCTGCGCACACTTGACATGAGTCTCATACTGGCAGACACAACAGAAAGTAAGAGCGTAACACTACTATTTATAATGCATTGGGAGAAAATGAATACAATGTAAAAATATTCTTAATAAATATTATATCAGTTCATGATTTGATTTGATGAAAATAAAATCAATAAAGAATAGTAAGTGGCCTGTGAAACATACATCTTTGATTGTTGAGTATTTCGTATTTTCCTTTCCAAAATTTGCCTCATTGTGACTTTCCAGTTTTTCTTCAGGTTGTTCGTCCTCTTGACTTCATAATTATTTTTATGTGTGACTGACAGTTACATATTAAATATTTCATATAGTGGCTATGATAAAAGTGCAAATATTTTTCATAATCTGCTTAAGATTTTATATTTTGCTAAATAGAAATTCTTTAAATAGTAAATTAATAGTCTTTCGTTTTATGCTTTACTGCATGTTTAGGAAATTTTTACATTTCCGTTTTTACGTTGAACTTTAATTGCCAGTGATTAATTTTGGTGTATAATACAAGGTAGAAAATTACCTCTAATCTCCAACGTTGCCAAACGGTTGCGTTAACAATGTTTAATGAATTCAACATTCCCCAGTTGATGTGAAATGTTGCTGCTTCTGCTATGTAATAGGAATTGGGTGACTTGTCTTTTTATTGCTGTGTAATTACAGTTACAATATTGTGCCTTCATGATAGGAAGTGATATCAAGAATTATATATGAAATTGCTTTCTATAAGATTTTTTAAAGTTTATTTATTTATTTTTGAGAGAGAGAGACAGAGAGAGCAAGCGGGGAGGGGCAGAGAAGGAAGGAGAGAGAATCCCCAGCAGGCTCCGCACTGCCAGCATAGACCCAAATGTGGGTCTCGAACTCATGAATGATGAAATCATGACCTGAGCCAAAATCAAAAGCTGAGCGATCCAGGTGCCCTGAAATTATATTCAATAAAAAAAGCAGATAAGTGACAAAAACTATCCCTATGTCTTATGCCCCTAATTCTATAAAATCAATACACACACACAAACATATGTGAGGAAGATTACAAATGTATATTAGTGACCTCTAATTCTGTGTGGATAAAAAGATAAGCGATAATCTTATTTATTCTTCACTGTTTTCTGTGTTTTCCAAATTTTCTACAGTAGACATCTATACTCAGAAAGAAAAACCATTAATGAAATTAAAAAAAAAATTAGAACAAGACTCCAATAACTCAACAAGTTCTATTAACTAGAACTTCACATTTATTTGCTTGTTTGTAGATTAGATAAAAGAAAAAAATTATTTGTTGATTAAAAAAACTAATCATATGAAACTTCATTCAACTTGTCCTTAACCTACACACACACACACACACACACACACACACACACACACTTATTTATTTATTTATTTATTTATTTATTTATTTATTTATTTAAATTTCCTTCCCTTTATCTTTGAAAAGCCATCTCCAAGCTATCTTACTGCTATTCTTGGCAGGAAGATCCATTTTATTTTTTACATTAGGTTTAAATAATTCCCAGCATCAGGGCGCCTGGGTGGCTCAGTCGGTTAAGTCTCCGGCTTCGGCTCAGGTCAGATCTCATGTTTGTGGGTTCGAGCCCTGCGTCAGGCTCTGTGCAGACAGCTAGCTCAGAGCCTGGAGCCTGCTTCCAGTTCTGTGTCTCCTTCTCTCTCTGCCCCTCCCCCTCTCATGCTCTGTCTCTCTCTGTATCAAAAATAAATAAAACATTAAAAATAAATAAATAAATAAATAATTCCCAGCATCTTCTGAGACATGATGCAAGACTACAAGGAGTTGGCTATGGGGAATTCCAGTCTTTGATTAGAAAAATGTATTTTTAAAAATGTTTATTTTTTTTGTGAGAGAGAGAGAGAGAGAGATAGCATGAGCAGGGGAGGGTCAGAGAGAGAGAGGGAAACACAGAATCCCAAGACAGTCTCCAGGCTCTGAGCTATCTGTCAGCACAGAGCCTGACACGGGGCTTGAACCCGCGAACCATGAGATCATGACATGAGCTGAAGCCGGATGCTTAACTGACTGAGCCACCCAGGTGCCCCTAGACAAATGCATTTATTTTAATATTCCTATTTTCCTTCCAGAGAGGTTTTCTGTAGATGCAGAGAATGCTTCTATACTTGAGGGGAAGTTGGGCTCCATGGTTTTTGAAGGTCCATCCAGTGCCATAGTTGGATAGCTCCTAAACTATCAAGAGAAGGCATGGAGTGGGCCCACAGCACGGAGGCCCACTCTTGAGGGGACGCCCGGGAAAAGATGTGTTCACGTAGTGGGTGGAGAGCACTTGGTCCCACGGCTCCATCTCAGGCATACATCATGACCCATCTGAGGTTAGGAAGTAATAAGAAACAGGAATTAACTATGGTCTTTCCCACCACACGTCAAAGTTAATTTTGTTTCAAATGAGTCTTAATTATGCCAGTGAAGTTTAGAGTTCATCAGACAGAACCTGTTCCCTGAAACTGTAACTTTTATTGTGAGGACGAAGAAAGATTTAAGATCAAGTTCACTTTTTGTGTGTGTGTGTGGTCATTAGTGATTTCCTTTATTTATTTTTTTAAATGGTTTATTGTCAAATTGGTTTCCATACAACACCCAGTGCTCTTCCCCATAAGTGCCCTCCTCCATCAATTCCACCTCTTTCCCCCCACTTCCCCTTCAACCCTCAGTTCATTTTCAGCATTCAATAGTCTTTCAAGTTTTGCATCCCTCTCTCTCCCCAACTCTCTTTCCCTCTTCCCCTCCCCCTGGTCCTCCATTAGATTTCTCCTGTTTTCCTGTTCGACCTATGAGTGCAAACATTCACTTTAAATGTGGTGAACATTATCTGAAGCTACAATATTAATTGTTGAGGCAAGAAAACCCTACATCTCTCTTGTAGAGTGGTTGGCTCATTGTCATTCCTTCCAGTGAAAATACTTACCCCTGAGAAAACCCAAATCTTCAAGAAGGTATCAAGCTATGTTATTTTGAACTTGGTGTACTCAATTCCTGTACTATTTTTTAATGTATTTCTTTTTTTTGTGGAGTATCTAAAACCTAGCAACCTTGTAAACAGTTGTTATTTTTATGACTATAAATCACCCATTCAGGGCATCTGGGTGACTCTGTTAAGTGTCCGACTTCGGCTCAGGTCATGATCTCATGGTTCATGAGTTTGATCCCTGCATCTGGCTCTGGGCTGACAACTTAGAGCCTGGAGCCTGTTTCAGATTCTGTGCCTCTCTCTGACTCTCTCTTCTCTGTGTGTCTCTTTCTCTCAAAAATAAATAAACCTAAAAAAAAAAACTTTAAAAAAGGTAGGAAAAACACGTCCAGAAATTTAAAAAGAATTAGTATTGGGATGCGTGGGTAGCTCAGTGGATTAAGTGTCCACCTTTGATTCAGGTCATTATCTCATGGGTCATGAGTTAAATCCCCATGTTAGGCTTTGCACTGTCTGCCCCCCCCTTCCCCGCCTGCACTTCCTGTGCCAGAGTGCACATACGTACCAGTAAACCTTAAAAAAAATTAAAAACAATAAAAAGATAAAAGACCATATAGAAGTACAGTTGACATACAATGTTGTGTTGATTTCAGGTATACAACACGGTGATTTACCATTTCTATACATCACACAGTGCTTTACCACAGTAGCTGTAGTCAGCATCTGTCACCTTACAACTTTACTGCAATATTATGGACCACATTCGCTATGCTGTACTTTGCATCCCTGTGATTTATCTTATACCTAGAAGTTTGTACCTCCGAATCCCCTTCACCCATTTCACCCATCTCCCACCTAATGCCCATCCGGCAACCTCCAGTCTGTTCTTCGTATGTGTTTATGTAGATTTCACAAATGAGTGAAATCATATGCTATTTGTCTTTTTCTGACTTATTTCACTTAGTTTACCCTATAGATCCATTCATGTTACCATAAATGGCAAGATTTCATTTTTTTATGGCTAATTAGTATTCCATTGTATATATACCACATCTTCTTTATCCATTCATCAATCAGTGGACTCTTAGGCTGCTTCCCTATCTTGGCTTTTGTAAATAATACTGCAATAAACATAGGGTTGGATATATCTTTTCAAGTTGGCGTTTTTGTTTTCTTTGGAAATTCCAGTAGTGGAATTACTGAATTGTATGGTATTTTCATTTTTGTTTTTTCGAGGACCCTCCATACTGTTTTCCACAGTGGTTGTACCATTTGCATTTCCACCAACAGGGCATAAGTGCTTCCTTCTCTTCACATCCTCACCAACACCTGTTAGTTCTTTCCTTTGGATATTAGTCGTTGTGACTGGCGTGAGGTGATATCTCGTGGTTTTGATTTGCATTTCCCTGAAGATTAGTGATGTTTCATGTATCTGTTGGCCAATCTGTCTTCTTGGAAAAATCCTTGTTCAGGTCATCTGACCATTTGTTAACCAGATAGTATATATATATATTTGTGTTTAGTTGTATGAGTTTATATATTTTAGATATTAACTCCTTATCACATATACTATTTGCAATATCTCCTCCCATTTAATAGGTTTCATTTTTGTTCATTGATGGTTTTATTTGTCATGTGAAACCTTGTGGAACTGATGTAGCCCCTCTAGTGTATTTTTGCTTTTATTTTCCTTGCCTGAAGAAACATATCCAGAACAATGTTGATAAGGCTGATGTTAAAGAGCTTATTGCCCATCTTGATTACTCTCTTGATTACAATAGCTCTATAGCAAGTCTTTATAGTAGGTAAGGTTTGTAATGTGTCAGGTAATATCAGTTCTCCAACTTTCTTCAATATTGTTTTGGCTATTCTGAGTTTTTGCCACCCCAAATAAACTTTAAGCAGTTTATCAGTATCCATAAATACCTTGCTGGGATTTTAATTAAAATTACATGGGATCAATAGATCAATTTGGGAGGAATTAGAATATTGAGAATATCTAGTCTTCTTATCCATAAATATGAAATATATGAATATTTATCTAGTTCTTTGATTTCATTCATCAAAATCTTATAGTTTTTCTCCTATACATCTTATACATATTTTGTTACATTTGTACCTAAGTATTTCATTTGGGGAGGATACTAAATGTCATTGATACTGACTTTTTAGTTCTAATTCCAATTGTTCATTTTTTGTGTATAGGAAAGCAGTTGGCTTTTGTATCATGCAGGATTGCTATAATTGCTTATTAGTTCCATGAAGGTTTTTTTGTTTTTGTTGATTCTTTTGCATTTTCTACATAGGCAATAATGTCATTTGTGAAAAAGGTAGTGTTATGTCTCCCTTCCCAATCTGTATGTTTTCATTTTCTTTTCTTGCCTTATTGCATTAGCAAAGACTTCCTGTATGATGTCAAAAAAGAGTGATGAGCCTTATGTGTAATCTTAGTGGGAAAGCTTTGAGTTTCTCAACATTAAGTATGATATTAGCTATAGATTTCTTTTGTAGATTATCTTTATCAAGTTGAGAATATTTCCTCCTATTTCTATTTTATTTAGACTTTTTCTCATGAATAAATGTTGCATTTTGTCAAATGGTCTTTCTATATCTATTGATATAATCATGTGATTTTCTTTTTAATCTGTTAATGTGAATGGACTAGTTTTGTATATCTGGGATAAATCCTGCTTGGTTGTGGTGGAAACTCTTTTTATACTTTTTTCTAATTTTCTAATGTTTATTTGTTTGGTTTGAGAGAGAGAAAGAGAATGGGGGAGGAGCAGAGAGAGAGAGAGAGAGAGAGAGAGAGAGAGAGAGAGAGAGAAGGAGGCTGAGAATCCCAAGCAGGCTCTGCACTGTCAGCATGGAGCCCTACATGAGGCTCGAACTCACAAACTGTAAGATCATGACCTGAGCTGAAATCAAGAGTCAGATGCTCAACGGAACCACCCAAGTGCCCCTCTTTTCGAACTCTTTTAATTTCAATTCACTAATGTATTGTTGAGGATTTTTTCATCGATGTTCATCGGAAATATTGGTCTATAGTTTTCTTTTCTTGTAATTGTTTTTTTCTGGTTTTGATATTAGGACAATGCTGGCCTCTAGATGAGTTAAGAAGTATTAACTCTTCTATCTTCTGCAAAGATTGCAAAAAAAAATTGGTGTAATATCTTCCTAAAATGTTTGGTACAATTCACCAGGGATCCCATCTGGACCTTGTGTTTTCTATTTGGGAAGGTTATTAGTTATTAATTATTGATTCAATTTTTTCAGTAAGTCTAGGTCTATTCAGAGAATCTATTTCTTCTTGAGTGAATTTTGGCAGAAGATGCCTCTCAAGGAATTGGTTTATTTTTCTAGATTATCAAACCACTCTGTTTTGAATTCTCTTAATCAGTAAATTTATTAGGTTAATATTTTAATTTAGGGGAACTCTGCTGAACTGAAAAAATATAAATCATGGCTTGGACAAATACGCTCTTCTCATGTAGTTATTTAGGCCAGATGATTATCATATTGAAAAGACAGGAAGAATAGAATATGGGAAATGGAACTGTTTAAAATGATTCAAAAGCCTTTCCCAAGTCTGGCCATGCCTTTAACTGTGGTAAAAATTCAGAGTAAATACATCAGCCAACAGGGCTGAGCTGGGCTGACTAGGGAAATAGAAAGTCGCCAGATGCCTAGTAGAAGGCACTGGAGAGGGCAAAGCACTGAGGGGATTGTTCTCGAAATTACTGAGGTCAGACTTCGCTTTGTGGATTCTATAGTAGCAAGAAAATGGACTTTTTGAGATTATAATGGGTTTCGCTGTGTGGTCTTGAGCAAGTTATAAATTCTCTGAGCCTTTGTTGCCTTGTGAGCATATTGATAATGGTAGACCTATCAAGGGGTTGATGAGAAGAAATTCATAGAAGGAACTGTGGTAAGTGGTATCCTAGGTTTGATACTATAAATGCCAGTCAGTAATGTGTTGATGGAATATTCATCTATGAAATGAAACAAGAGAAGACAAAGGAAATTTGTGTGGATAAATGGTGACCCACTTGAAAAAATATTCCATGAATTTATCTTCTCAGTTTTATTTTCCAATATAGAGGAAGGCGAAGTCTCTGTTATATTTAAATCCTCATGACGTACTTTGTATGAGATAGATTGTAGACATGCCGCTGATTTACCAAATTATTATCTGGAGAGAGAGTTGGTCCCGCCTGCACATATTTCTCATTGGGTAAATGACAGCCTCCCTTCTTTGTCTTTGATGTGGTTAATTCTCAAAAGCCATTGGTGATTTAGGAACTTTCTGAAAAAGGCACTCCTTGAGTAGAAATGCAGCAGTAATGTTTTTTAACATGCTCTTGCTCCTTCGATTTAAGGGGCCACCACAACAATAGTAAAACGTTTCCAGGAATAAAACAAGTAAAGATTTTCAAACTTTATTTTTATGAAGCCACATGGTGACTGATCATTGATATTTTCTAAATGAGCATCACGAGGGGTAAATCAACAGAAATAGATAAAACAGAGCTGCCTAAATTCAACGTAACATCAAATTTAGCAGAAAATACAGGGCAGTGAAAACTCCAGGCAGTCATTTCTTAATCTTTACAGATATCTATTCCTTTAAGGGGCCTTGCTTATGTTATTTTGGATTTTTTTAAAAGCAAAAACAGTTAGTGTTTTCTTTTGAAATAATTAAAGGGAAAGGAAGTCTAAAGAGGGACTGAGTGACATCCAATATTCCCTAATACCCTCTTGTTGCTTTAGGTGACTGGTATACTTAATTAAGGAGGGTCCTGGCTCTATCATCGACCAGGGCCTGACCTGGGGGTGGGAGGGAAGGAGTGAGCTGTAACCTGACCGAGCCCAGGTGTGTGCCTGCAGGTCACACTCTGGGAAAACATGTGGCCCCAACAAGCCTTTCCCGAGTCTGGCCATGCCTTTAACTGTTTCAGGTCTTCTCAAATGTCTACGTTTTCTCATGCTTAGACCAGGTCAGCATGCGTTTCCCTCAATTATGATTTTCACATTGGAAAAGGAAGTGCATAAGGTTAAGAGACTTATTTAAGACTGTAAAGTCTGTGGCAAAGAATAGAACTCATCTCTTCTAACTGCTAGTGCCCCTTATGCAGACCTGCACTCATCCACAAATGCTACTTATTTAAAGGAATATTTTCTTCTTCTAGGGCATAGAATTATTTTTTAGAAATTTAGTTTAATGTTTATTTTTTTGAGAGAGAGAGATAGAGTGAGTGAGAGGGGATGGGCAGAGAGAGAGGGAGACACAGAATCTGAAGCAGGCTCCAGGCTCTGAGCTGTCAGCACAGAGTCCCCCATGGGGCTCAAACCCACCAACTGTGAGATCATGACCTGAGTCAAAGTCAAAGGCTTAACCAACTGAGCCACCTAGGCATCCCCATTTTTTCTTCCTTCCTTCCTTCTTTGCCCCCTCCCTCCTTCCTTTCATCATTCTCTCTCTTCCTTTTCTTTCTTTCCCTTTTTCTTTGATTCTCCCTCCTTTCTTCCTTTCTCCCTTCATCTCTCTTCTTCCTTCCCTCCTTCTTTCCTTTCTTCCTTGCTTCCTTCCTTCCTTCCTCCCTCCCTCCCTCTCTTCCTTTTTCTTTCTTTCTTTCTTTCTTTCTTTCTTTCTTTCTTTCTTTCTTTCTTTCTTTCTTTCTTTCTTTTTCTTTCTTTTTTTTCTTTCTTTCTCTCTTTCCTCCTTCATTCCTTCTTTTCTTTCTTTCCCTTCTTTCTTTCTCCCTTCCTTCCTTCCTCTCTCCCTCCCTCCCTTCCTTTCTTCTTTTACTTCTTATCTCTCTTTCTTCTGTTCATCTCTCTGGCTACCTGCCTGTACCATAGGTTAAAAAGCCTTTGTTTTTACTGCACTCCAGAAGACTTGGACCTTGTGCATCTAGCATGTTTTCTATAAGGAAAATGCAATGGCAGATGGCCTTTGATCTCTGTAAATTTCCCTACCCTGTAAGAAGTATTTATCCATAGAAAGACTGTGGATAGATGGGGGAAGCTCCAAAACGCTGTACACAAATAACATTAGTGAGAAAATGAATTGAGGTACCCTTGCTATAAATATTTTTACTGTTAATTGTCCATGAGCTACAAGGCATATTTAAAGACAAAAAATATTAAAACAACAAATGATCTTACTTGACATCCAAATAAGTGATCTTAGTTGCCATTTTAAATAAACATCTGCATCTAGTTATTTGAGTGATTTCATTTTGTTGATAATTCTGTTTATGAAAAGCATTCTAAAACTGATAACACATTTGCCTGAATTTATAGTGTTGCCTGAACTTACATTGAAGGTTATCATTATTGTGACGATGCATAATATAATTCTTCTGCACTTTGCACCTTAAATCTATGGACAAAATGGATTGACCTCCTTTCAAAATATCATGTGAGTATCCACTTCAGAGTCATTCAGGTACAGATACCCATTTAGGCAAATCTTACTTGAACTCCAATGGACTGCCTTATGCTAGCCCAATCAGGCAAAACGGTTTTATGTTGTGGCCAGATGGTCTCATTCCTCTTTGTTGAGGCTCTTATAATGTTTATTTGATTTTGAGAGGGAGAGTGAGAGAGAGAGCAAGAGAGAGAGCGAGAAAGAGCACATATATGAGTGGGAAGGGAGCAGAGAGAGGGAGAAAGAGAATCTCAGGCAGGCTTCACACTATCAGTGCAGAGCCCAATCTGAGCAAAGTGTATGTGTGTGTGTGCGTGCGTGTGTGTAGTATACTGAATATCCACATTTACATCATAAGCCTTGAATCGCAAATTCCCTTGACATATGACATTTGGGCAGATTAATTAACCCTTAATAGCCTTAATTCAGGGGCACATGGGTGGCTCAGTTGGTTAATCGTCTGAATCTTGATTTTGGCTCAGGTCATGATCTCACAGCTCAAGAGATCAAGCCCCAGGTTGGGCTCTGCCCCTGATAGCACAGAGCCTGCTTAGGATTCTCTTTCTCTCTCTCTCTGCCCCACTCCCACTCATACATGTGCTCTCTCTCTCTCAAAAATAAATAACAATTAAAAAAAGCCTCATTTCGTATGTAAAGTAGGAGTTAAAATAAATACTCAACAAAATTGCTGATCCTAGTAAATACTCACAAAGTAAATGATCCAATTTAGTAGCTCCTATTAGTAGATGCTCAGTTAATAAATTCCTGCCCTTCTCTTTTCCGCTGTTGGAACAGATGCTGTTCACTTTTGGGAGCTCCCACCTCGTTAGCTGTTCTACTGTCCTCAATCCACTGCCCTCTTTCTTCACACTGCCTTTCTTTTATCTTTCCTCTTTTTCCTGTTGATTTTTAATTCCTTTCTCCCTCCAAAAATACTTTCTACAGAAAGTAGATTGGAATGTTCTGTTTCTTCCAATCAGTGAATGGGTTAATTGTCATACTGAATCCACCACTTTACCCAAACTGCTAGTTCAAAGTTCTTTTCTGATGGAGTTTCTTGAGGGGCTGGTACTCTAAAGAAAACCCTTGGAGAAATACCGGATGGACAAATGAGGGTGCAGACCTCAAGCATTATCATCTGACACATGAGTATAATTCTAGAGTCAATTAAATAATATACCATGTTGGGGCGCCTGGATGGCTCAATCGGTTGTGTCTGACTCTGGCTCAAGTCATGATCTCACAGTTCATGAGTCTGAGCCCAGCATCAGGTTCTGGGCTGGCATCTTGGAACCTGGAAACTGCTTCAGATTCTGTGTCTTTCTCTCTCTCTGCCCCTCCCCTGCTCATACTCTGTCTCTCTCTTGCTCTCTGAAAAATAAACATTAAAAAAATTACGTAAAAAGATACAACATGTTTAGATAAACAAATCATAAAAACTCAATTGAAACAATTGAATTGATAAGATTCAATTTAGATTGGGAAGTTACTTCCCATTCTCTAAGTTAGTAATAATGATAAATGCACATATGTCCTGCACAATATGTGTTAATTGCTCCCAAGATTCAAACCAAGATGCTTTTTCTTTAATGTTTATTTGTTTTTAAGCGAGAAAGAGAGAGAGATAGAATGGCAGTGGGGGAGGGGCAGAGAGAGAGGGAGACACAGAATTGGTAGCAGGCTCCAAGTTCTGAGCTGTCAGCACAGAGCTCGACACGGGGCTCGAACCCACAAATGGTGAGATCAAGAACTGATCTGAAATCAGAAGCTTAACTGACTGAGCCTTCCCAGGGGCCCCCAAACCAAGATGCTTTCAAATGAATTTTGGAAAGTTTTAGAATTATTATTGCTATTTTTGAAAGATTGGATCAGCACTTCTCTCTTTGGGCTGCACAATACATCTTCAATTTGTCTTCTCATGTAGCCACTATATCCAAATCACATCAGACAATCTGCATTCCAAAGACCATTCAAAAGGAAAAAAAATCCAGAAATGTACTTTCCATCATATCCTGAAACATCGTGGCCTTAGCTCTGGAACGGAACCATTCCCATTGGAGTAACTATGCAAAACACTGTGCATTCCATGGACTTGCACAGACATTATTTATTCGAGTGCTACACATCGGCATATTGTTACTTCTGCAGTAAGCTTCCAAAACTCCAGTTTGGTAACTCCACAATTTTTATCTAAAATTATAAAATATATGTTCAATTTAATGCACACATGTCTTTAACTCTCTTGGGAAGCAAGACACAGGTAGGACAGCTTTTTTCTACTTTAAATAAATACAAAGATAGAAAGGAGTAGATTAGATTAGATGACATTGTAGACTCTGTATTTGCTTGATCTAAAAGCCCCAAATTCCACAGCATTGGAAAACCTTCCCAAACAGATCAGAGACACTAGAAAAGAATACTTGAAGGTAAGCTTCAGAAGGAAAGAAGGAAGGAAGGCAGGCAGGCAGGAAGGAAGATGGAAGGAAGGAAGGAAAGAAAGAAGGAAAAAAGGAAGGAAGGAAAGAAAATCAACAGTATTTGGAGAAAGGCCCCTTTGCATGATATCAAAGTAATGAATTGTTTCATTTTAGCTAGGGAAACAGATTATTAAAAACAAGCAATATGTTTATCTTTCTAAAAATTTAATAGTGAGTATTCTATAAAGTTTTTTTTAAAAAAGTTTAAGATTTATTTTATTTATTTTTGAGTGAGAGAGAGAGCATAGCAGAGGAGCAGAGAAGGGGAGTGGGGTACAGAATCCAAAGCAGGCTCCAAGTTCTGAGCTGTCAGCACAGAGCCCTAAGTGGGGCTCAATCCCACAAATGGCAAGATCATCACCTGAGCCGAAATCAGATGCTCAACTGACTGAGCCATCTAGGTGCCTAATAGTGAGTATTCTAAACCATAGTAGACATCATTTGCTTTTGCCTGTCAACCATTTATTTTCTATTTGTCTGGTAAAAGCACCTTGATTTTTTTTTTTAAGAAATGTCCATGTAAACTGCATAGAGTCCAAGAATAATGAAGGATAGTGTCGGTTTTTCCTTGCCTGAAGAGTGGGCAGTGACTATACTAATAAGATTCTCTGTGCTGGGACTGTGAATCTTAGCATAGAGAATCTGTACAGAAAGTGAGAGGTGATTCTTCCCCGGGAAGTACCATAAAGAGACTATTCGTCAGTTCTCAGCCCATTGATTGACACATAATAGGTGACCTTCCCTACTTTGCTTTGATGGCATTTCAAGAATCTAGTTTTTGAATCTATTGGGTCATTCCTATGCCCCAGTTCTGTCATCTCGAATGAATCATGACTGTATCAACCAATCAAATGCATAGCCTCTTCCTGTCTTTATTTTGCCTCCTGTGCCTTGTCCTATAAATACAACCTGGCCATCCCCTAACCTACAGGAATACCTCAGTTTCTAGACTGATGAAATTTGCTACTTCCATGTTACTCTTGACCATTGAAAATAACCCTTTAGTCTTTTTCCTGAGATTTTATCTGACAAATAAGAGTATGTCAATAGAACACCCCCCTCCCCATAAATGCTATGTAATTGTCATTTTACAGGACACAAAGCCAAATTATAGTGAGAAAATCAGCCATGAGTGGTGAGGATACTTACAGTGTTATTTGTCTACAGTAATGACAGGGGGTAGAAAAGTTTGAAGATTAGGTTCAGTGAAAACATTTTCTGACCCCTGATGCCAGAAGTGAAACTAAAAATAAAAATTAAAAGAGCAAGTTAATGTCTCGATTAGAAGATTGCCAAACTATAGCTGGCAGGCCAAATCCAATCACACGCATCCATTTCCCTACTGTCTACAGCACCGTTGGCACTAGAATGACAGAATTAAGTGATGGTGACAAGACCACATGATTGGAAAAGTCAAAGCTGTTTACTATCTAGCCTTACAAAAAGTTTGCAAACACCTGGATTTAACTACACTGTTGAAAGGATACTGTCTGAAAAATTTTGGAATAATGCTATGTAGTATCCACCCTTATTTTTGAAATTTCCAAAGAGAATAGCATTTGGACAATCCAGTTATACAAAAGCTTCGTTTCTACCACCTATAAGGCTATTGTACCTTGAGTCATTTCTCTGAGTCTCCATTTCCTCTCCGTAAACCTAAAGTTTCAATAACACCTATTTCTCAGATGTACAAGGGCTCTAAGTATGCCCTAGCATATCTGTGTATCATCTATGATGTTAACATAGTCTTAATTTTAATGAAGAACACTCAAATGTAATTCCAATCTTCCCCAAATATATTCTTTCTTTCCCAGAGGCAATCGCTTCTGCCCATTTTTGTGAAAATTCTAGGAATTCTTGCCTTCAAATTATTAAATAAGATGCTATTTCTATTTCTATTTTTTCATTTAGCTATTGAATTCCCATTATGATAGGTCAGGATTTCATGTATCCAACTTAGTTTATCTTTCTGTAACTCTATTAATATACTTAAACCTCTATTTTTTTTCTAGCTACTTCCTCCTTTACCTTTCAATATCTGTTAGATCTAATACTATTTCTAATTTATTAATATTAATAATATCATTCTATTATATTCTGAAATCATTTCAGACTATTTTTCCAAGCGAAATCTTTTTCAGAGGGTATAACCTAAATTGAAAAAATACATTTATATGCCACAAGATAGTCAGCTGGTTACTTATTATATTTAATTCAGTAAATTCATGACAGCAGAATCTATGAAAGTATATCATATAGGCCTATTATTAATTTAGAAAAAAATTTCCCACTTTTATGTTTTTATGGCAAATTTTTTTCCAAAAGGCTGTTACAGAATCATCTTTTCTTCTATGTTGTTTCAGATGTTTTCAGAGGTTCTATATTTTTTGCATCCCTACATGCTCTTCCCGTAATTTTATCCTGAACTGCAAATTACTAAGTCCTTTCTTTCATTTAATCAAGAAAATTCCTGCTCTCCATAATACAACCAATTGCTTTATTGCATTTTAAAATGATCTTTAGGGGCACCTGGATGGTTCATTCAGTTAAGTGTCCAGCTTCTGATTTCGGTTCAGATCATGATCTCACTCACAGTCATGGGATGGAGTGCTGCTTTGGGCTCTGCTCTGAAAGCACAGGGCTTGTCTAGGATTCTCTCTCTCCTCTCTCTCTCTCTGTCCCCACCCTGGCTTGGGCACACTCTCTCTCTCTCTCAAACAATGGAGTATTACATGGCAATGAGAAAGAATGAAATATGGCCATTTGTAGCAAAGTGGATGGACCTCGAGAGTGCCAAGATAAGCTAAGTCAGGAAGAGAAGGACAGATACCATATGTTTGCACTCATAGGTCTAACAGGAGAA